>NW_009604991.1:0-357 GCF_000690535.1 Cariama cristata
CCCTGGGTGCTGGGGAGTCAGGGATCAGGGGTGCCAGGGAGCCCGAGGTGCCGGGGAGTCGGGGGTCATGGGTGCCAGGGAACCCGGGGTGACGGGGAGCCGGCATGCAAGGGATCCAGGGTTCAGGGTAGTCCTGGGTGCAGGGGATCCGGGATGCAGGGGAGCCCGAAGTGCAGGGGATCTGGAGTGCAGGGGATCCAGGGTGCCAGGGAGCCTGAGATGCTGGGGATCAGGGGTGCAGGGTTGTCTGGTGTTCAGGGGATCTGGGGTGCAGGGGATCTGGGGTGCAGAGCGAGAGGGTCTGGGCTGCCGTGTGCGGGGTGCAGGGGTGGCGAGTGGCAGGGGGGGGGGGAGGCC
>NW_009604991.1:388-3578 GCF_000690535.1 Cariama cristata
CTGCCGCTGCAGGAGCAGAGGAGCTCAGGTCTACAGCCCTGTCCTTGCTCCCAAGCTGGGAATTACTTAGCTGGGCTGTCCCCTGCTTTCAGGCTTAGATAACCGTGCCCGCAATGTAAACAGCTTCCCTGGGACTGCCTGGCACAGTGTGGCTGGCTGGCCTGGCCAGGGGAACCCCAGGGAGAAGCAGCTCCATCATCATCACCCTGTGGGTCATGCCCGGAGTGGTTGACTCCAAAAGGGATGGATGAGACCAGGGAAAAGGGGAGCAAAGCCTAAGCACAGGCTCCAGGCCAGGGGACAAAGGGCAGCAGGAAGGTGTGCTGTGGGGAAGGCCCTGTTTGTGCTCTCTCCCTGAGCAGAGGTGCCCATTTTGCCCTCACGAGAGGGCAAGCCCTTGCTTGACCTGACCTCCCCCAGCCCCGCTGGGATGAGCCGTCCCAGTTTTTGGAGGATGTTATTTTTGCCTTCCAGCCAGCCTGTGGGTTCATATAAGCAAACATTTCCAAAAGCGGTGGCTGATCTTTGTTGCCTTGGTTCCTGACTGTCCAGCCTCTGACAGCTCTGTCCCTGACCGGAGAAAAATGTGTGTGTGGAGGATGGAGATGCTGAACTGCTCTGAAACCAGGCCTGAAACAGCCGAGAAATAGGAACATCCAAAACTACTTGCCACGGTGGAAAATGTGACCCGTGTGCCTTGCTGCTAGGCAGGGGGCTGGCTGGTGAGACCCACCCTGTAAGGGATTATTCCTAGGAGGGGATAAAAGGGAGTCCAGTTACTTGGGATAATTAAAGTATAAAACTGAGACCCCTCCTGTCCCAACCCCGAGAGGAGCCATTGCTCCTTCGCTGCTGTGTCCCACCCCAGACACTCCTGCGTCGGAGGCAACGCGGATGCTGGGGAGCACACGTTCGTTGGCGCTTCGTGCCTGGGGAAGCAGCCGGCCGAACAGAAGCAGCTCTGTCCACACAACCTTGGCCGGCTGCCGGGAGAGATCCTTGGGATGGGGAGGCTGGATGTGCCCGAGACCTGCGGAGGGGTGTGGGGCAAAGGCATCCCCACGTATCAGCACGAGCTCTCTCCTCCCGTGCTGTAGCTCATGGCAGCACATTGATGGAGCATGAGGTCATGCAGAACAGGCTGGGCAGCGCAGGCAGTGACTTGAACCGCTGCCCAAGTTTTTCTGCCTCCTGAGGCTGGGCTAAGGGAGCTGCAGCATCTTTTCGGAAACCTTCACGTAATGCTGGCCTGTCTGCCACCAGTGTGTACCCTACAGATGTGGAGTGTCAGGAAGAGTAGGGTTAACTCAAAGGAGCTCACTGAGCTCACTGAGTAGGAAGGAGCTCATTGAGTAGTAGCTTAGGCTAATGAGTGCTGTGCTGTTTTGGTGTGGGTCTGGGCAGCAAGCCCACAGCTCATTAACTTCCACCTTCTTCAGGGCATGCAGGTAGTGGGGGGTTATTCCTGGGTCTCCACCTGAGTTCAGCCCTTGCTCTGACTCCTGCAGCATGGCAGAGAAGAGTCTGGCATCAAGGGATGTTCTGTCCTAGCGCTTGGCTAGGAGTTATTGAGGCTTTCAGCCAGATCTGTGGGAATCTGGTCTAGGTTTATGGAGAGTGTTGCTGTCTTGCAGCTTTTGGGGACAGAATAAATTGAGGGTGGGAAGAATTTCAGCCTGGCTCTTGCAATCTGATTCAGCACTGCAATGGGGAACGGAAGGTGGTTGATGGGTGTGGTGGGTTGACCTTGGCTGGTTGCTGGGTGCCCACCCAGCTGCTCCCTCACTCCCCCTCCTCAGAAGGACAGGGAGGAGCAAAGAAGATGAAAAAGCTGCAGTGTGGGCCCTTCCCGTGGGCTGCAGTTCTTCATGATCTGCTCCAGTGTGGGTCCTTTCCATGGAGCACAGCACATCAGGAACAGACTGCTCTGGCCTGGAGTCCTCCATGGGCTGTGGTGTGAATATCTGCTCTGGTGGGGTCCTCCATGGGCTGCAGGGAGACAACCTGCTTCACCATGGTATTCAGCATGGGCTTGTAGGGGAATCCCTGCTCTGGCATCTGGAGCACCTCGCCCCTCTCCTTCTTCTCTGCCCGCGGTGTCTGCAGGGCTGTTTCTCTCACATTTTTCTCACTCCTCTCCCACACCTGCTGCACAGCATTTTTTACCTTATCTTATGTATATTATTGCAGAGGCAACACGAGTGTCGGTGATGGGCTCAGCTTTGGGCAGCAGTGGATCTGTTTTGGAGTTGGCTGGGACTGACTGTCTCCAACATGGGGGCAGCTCCTGGTGTCTTCTTGCAGAAGCCACCTTTGCAGCCCTCTGCCACCACCGCCTCAGTGTGTAAAGCCAGTACCATGGGAGATGCTGGAGGTGGATGAACAGGCAGGAAAGATGGTGCAGCCCCACCAGTTCCCTGGGGGGACCTGCCTGTGGGCTGGGGCTGCCTCACGGGAGCTGCTTGGAGAGGGATGGAGGTCTGGCAGGCATCGTGGAGGCATGGACCTTGTGCTGCCTCCTCTCATGTCTCCAGCATCTGAGAACTGAGGCATGCGAGCTCCCCCTATAATGATTTTTTTTTTTGGTCTTACAAATACTAACTTTCATTAGCAAAACCCAGCAACAGGACCAGTGCCATTCACTTGAATAATCCTGTCCTGCTCGTGCCTGAGCGAGCCTCAGCCTGGCCACCTTTGCTTCCCAGCCAAGAGGCAGAAACATTTGATGCACCAAAAACCTGGGTTTCCCCTGGCTTCGGTTTGATGTGCAGGCTCTGTTAAACCCCTTTTTTAATATGCCAGGGCAGGTCCTGATCGCTCTTTCATACTCCTGGTCTCAACCATCACTCTTGAACACTGGTGCTCCTGTGCAGGATCCAGCAGCCGGTCGCTGCCAGGTGCTCCCCTCCCTGTGGCATCTGCAGGGGAGCAATTCCTGCCGTGGAGCTGGGATGCCTCCATGTGCATCTGCGGGGCTCTGATGGATGCCCGCCTTAGGGATGGCTTGCGGTGACACGTGGCTTTGCTTCCAGGTGACTTCTGCGACGTGAACCACTGTCAGAATGGGGGCACCTGCCTGACTGGGATTAATGAGACCCCCTTCTTCTGCATCTGCCCCGAGGGCTACGTTGGGATTGACTGCAACGAGACAGAGAAAGGTGAGGGGCTGGCCCCCTCACGGGCGCTTCGC
>NW_009604991.1:3609-7132 GCF_000690535.1 Cariama cristata
CTTGCAGCGTGGCAGCGTGCCCTCGTCGTGGCCCTGCACCACTGACCGTGGGGTCTGGTCCTGGGATCCAGCCCTGCTGATGGGCACATAGAGCAGAGATCCAAGCAGGGATGTGGTGACCTCCATCGCTTAGGGGCAATGTGGTGTCTTTGAGGAGCAACAGCCCACTGGATGCTCTTATTTTCCACCTGAGCCCATACTATGGCTGTTTTTCCCCTTCCCCAGGCCCCTGCCACCCCAATCCTTGCCACAACAATGGTGAGTGCCAGCTGGTCCCGAACCGGGGGGACGTCTTCACCGACTACATCTGCAAGTGCCCTGCGGGGTATGATGGGGTACACTGCCAGAACAGTGAGTACAGTGGGGTGGGAGGGTTGGGGGGGGCTGCTCTGCCACTAAGGGATTGCGGACCCCCTGCGGCTGTGTGGGGCAGTGGGCTTTGTTGAGGGCTGTAGGCTGGTTTGGACCTTGCAGGGTGGAAGGAAGGACGATGGCGCGGGGACATGACAGTGTCTTAGCCTTGCTCTGCATTTCTGGAGAGACATGGTGCTTTGAGTATGGGACAAGGGGTGCCTTGAGGCTCAGCCTGCTCCATATAAGCTCCCAACCTTGCTGTGGCTGCATGTTCCAATGCACCACATGGCTGCAGTCACTGGGGACCAGGCTTAGGTGGCTCCTTGGGTTACAGCTTTAACCCATGCCACTGTATCAGTGGGAATGCTGCTGTGGTCCTTGCTCAGGGGATGCCTCTCCCCTCTTATTGCTGCACTGAATGAGGGGTCTCCTCCCCGGGTCTGGCTTTGGGGTCACCTCCTGAGCTCCCCAACTCTGTCTCCTAGACAAGAACGAGTGCTACTCCCAGCCTTGCAAAAACGGAGGCACCTGCCTGGACCTGGACGGTGACTACACCTGCAAGTGTCCTTCTCCATTCTTGGGGAAAACCTGCCAAGTCCGTAAGTCCCTGGCATGAACTGTACAGAAATCTCTTTCCTCCCTGTTCCCCATCACCAGCGTGCCCAGGAGAGATCTCACCAGCTTGTTTAGGGGATCTGGAGGGCAGCCATGGGTGCCTGTGTCCTGGCTGCCCTTGGTGCCAGTAAGCCTGGTCTTGATGGAGGGAACATCCCCAGGGAGATGCCGTCTCCTCTCTAGGGGATCCCCAGAGCAGCCCTTTCCCTGCTCAGACCTCTGTGCTGTGAGAGGGGCTGATGCATCGTGTGGTTTTGGCTGAAGGCTGGAGACATGGGGAACACCTGAGGGACAGGCAGATCCTAGCGGTGGCCTCCATTTCCTGCCCTGTCCCCAGACAAGAGGCAAATGACCCCCTGTTTTTGCTCCCTGGTCACCATGTGTCTTTGGTGCTGATGTCCCCACTGCCCCCAGGCTGTGCTGTTCCCCTGGGCATGGAAGGAGGAGCCATCTCCGATGCCCAGCTCTCTGCATCCTCTGTCTACTATGGCTTCCTTGGCCTCCAGCGGTGGGGGCCAGAGCTCAACAACCACGGCATCGTCAATGCCTGGACCTCTAGCAACTATGACAAGAGCCCCTGGATCCAGGTACCCGTTGCAGGACTGGGAGCACCGGTGTAGTGGGCAGCCTTGGTAGCCATGACTGGTCTTACTGGGCTGCTCTCGTGGGATTTCTCTGCTCCTGGTAGCAAATGTGGAGCTAAATTGCTGCAGCATGTTGCCACCTGGGGACATCCTGTGATGTGCCTGGAGAAGGCAAGGTCCCTGGGGGGGGAGATGGGGACCTGGGATGGCAGTCCCCACTTCTTTGCCTACCCTTGGATGTGAGGCTGGAGGGATGGAGGACTTTCACCCCGAGGAAGTCACAGCGCTCTGGGCAGCCCCTGTCCTGCTCCTGATGCTGAGCCCATCCTCCCAGCCAGGCTCAGCGGCACTGAGCATCCGCACTCAGGATCTCCTCTCCCTCCCAGGCCAACCTGCTGCGGAAGATGCGACTGAGTGGGGTCATCACGCAAGGTGCTCGCCGTGTGGGCAAGGCGGAGTATGTCCGTGCCTACAAAGTTGCCTACAGCCTGGACGGGCGGGAGTTCACCTTCTGCAAGGACGAGAAGCAGGACGCGGACAAGGTGGGCTGCGATGCTTCGTGCAGGGGCCGTGCTGGCTCCCCCCCCCCGGCAGTGCTGCGGGCACTGGGCTGGCTGTGGGCTGCATCCCAAACTGTCCCTCTCTTTGGGAAAATGCTTTTGACCTGGGTCAAAGCTATGTTGGAAACTGCCCTAGCAGTGAGATGGCACAGGTGGTTCCAGTGCCGGGCAGTACTCTCTGGTTCTGTTTAATTGACCATAATAAGCATAACCAAAGAAGCAGCGCTGACTTATTTAGGTCATTCGGATAATATCTTTATTGCTGACACACGGTGGGAACTGGGCATGGTCTGGAAGTGCTAGCGAACGGCTTATGTGGCTTGGTGCTGTGTCTGCACTGAGCATGAGCCGACAGTGTGTCTCACTCTCAAAGCAGGAATACTTACTGATTGCAGTGCACTCCACTCTCATTTTTTTTTGGTGAAATGTCTCCTGGTTGCTTTTTGAGCATCCAGGGAATGACTGGGAGTATCTGCCTTGCTTTAAAAAATAGAAAAGTTTCTTTTGTTTCTGCAGCGGTGGAAAAAATGCGTGAAAACACAACCTGACTATTGTGTTAAAAGGAAAGAAGCAAGCCACCTCTCTGCTTGTCACAATTTGAGGAGCATTGTTGTAGTGGGAGGGAGTAGGTGTTGCTGCATGTGTGGCTCCATGGGGCAAGGACAGAGCAGGGAGCATTGCAAAGCTCTGTCGAGAGTGTTGGCAATGCTGCAAGGTCATGCATGCACTGCTCCAGGGCACGAAAGCAGAGCCCAGATTCCCCTGCTTTTGCAGTTGGCGTTGCTGAGGTCTGTCTGTCTTCTGGGCAAGAGATTTTGTGCATGAGGCTGCAGGGGAGCTGGGGCACTCAGCCCTGCTCGCCCTTGCAGATTTTCCAGGGGAATGTGGACTACGGCACCATGCAGACCAACATGTTCAACCCTCCCATCACCGCCCAGTTCATCCGCATCTACCCCGTGATGTGCTACCGTGCCTGCACGCTGCGCTTTGAACTTATCGGCTGTGAGATGAATGGTAAATGTCGGTGACTCTCCCCTCTCCAGGGACCGCAGGGCAGGAGGTGACGCGGGGCAGGGCATCACCCCTTGTACTAGTTCTGATCCCCTGGGACAGGGGATTTGTCAGTGCTTGTTTTTCCTCATGCTGGCTACGTGATGCCTGGAAATACCCATGGGTGCTTTTGGGGAGCACAAGCCGTTAATCCCATCAGCTCAGCTGGGCTCGAGCTGCATTCTCACGCTGCTAACACCTTCCCAAGCTGGTGTTTTTTACTGTGCTCCCTCCCTGTCTAAGCTGTGAACCGGCTGCTTTTCCTGCTGGAGAGCTTGAAAAGCACCGGGGGATCAAAGTCCTCTGGGAAAGGTGAGGGATGATTAGCCTGAGCCCTTTCCCTATGCCTCCCGCATTCCT
>NW_009604991.1:7342-10648 GCF_000690535.1 Cariama cristata
TGCCGTGGGGACATCCGTGCGTCCCTGCGGCAGGAGGCACTGTGAACCAGGGAATAGCTGGGAGGTAAAAATCCTGGGAAAAGTCAAGCCGACTGCGATCCTGTGCCTCTGCCGAGCCTTCCCACCGCCTGGCCCTGCCTGCAGCTCCGGGCAGTGGGAAGGTGGGGACGTGGGGATGGTGCCTGCCAGGGCTGCGGGATTTTGCTTGTGATGGTGCTGTGGACTCTTTCCTTTTCACTGCCTGTATAAACCGTTGTGTTACAGTGTATTTCAACATGGCAGGTTGCTCGGAGCCTCTGGGCATGAAATCCCGCCTGATCTCCGACCAGCAGATCACAGCCTCCAGCGTCTTCAAGACCTGGGGCATCGATGCCTTTACTTGGCACCCTCATTATGCTCGCCTGGACAAGACGGGTAAAACAAACGCCTGGACTGCACTCCACGATGGTCAGTCCGAGTGGCTGCAGGTGGGTCATGGTACCTTCTCTCTGTAACCTCATTTCTCCTCCCCAGTTCCTCCACCTGTGCCCAGGGCCACCTCCTGTACCTGGGGCCACCTCCTGTGCCAGGGTGGCTGTAAGCAGGATGGGCACGGCAGGAGAGGCTGGGCAGAGCCACCGGGACGATGGGGCCAGAGCCTTGCTGTGGGGCATGCAGCCTGGCGGCACTGTCCCCGAGCTGGGATCACAGGGCAGGTCAGGATGGGGCCGCAGCCACTGGTTTTAAAAGCGATGCTGGAGGTCTGGGTCAGAAACATCAGTGCCCACAGGGACAGGGTTGTGCCATCTCTGCAGACCTTCTTGTGGAGTGCCCTGAGCCTGCAGTCCCCCAGTTCTGCATCACCCCCTTGGGAAGTGCCATCCCAGCCTGGGGTGACCGTCCCATGACCCTCCAGCTGCCCAGAACACCGTGTTTCTGTTTTGCAGGGAAAAATCAGGTTTGCTTTTCTCTTCCCAGCCTGGAATGGGAACAAATAGTTTTGAAATTTCCTTCTGAGTTTCCTTTCCTCCCCTGTTTTTATACTTTTCACATGATTTCATGACATAATAGGACAAAGCAGTTTAGATATTTATCCCACTTTTTATTTGGGAAATGATTAAAAGCAGCTGCTTCATGGCCCTAAATAAACCAGCTTATCAAGACTGCAGATGAGGTTAGGATGACACACTGAGTTAGGCTGTTGCACTGCTGGCTGCCTGTTTGTGTAGGTGTATATGGATTTACATGTATACTCGTATATATACACATACACATGATATGTGTAGCTAGTACTGCCCTTGTGAGCATAAAATAGGAACTAAATTGAGGAGACTTTCAGCTTATTTGCTAGTTTACCCTGTAGCGTGCCAGTAGCAGTAGCGCAGTGTGGCAGAATAAAGAGAACAGAAACCATCTCACAGCCCAAATGTCAGACCGCACTGAACTGCATATTTTCTCAGCCAGAATTGCTTTCCAGTGGAAACACATTTCCTCTGGGAATCCTTTATTTTTTTGAATTGACACTTTTTGCTGTCGTTCCCACTTTGACTTTTTCAGCAAAAAATGTTGAGGTGGCAGCGGTGGGGAAGGGAGCTGAGATGGTGGGGTTTGTGTCCTGCTTTAGGTTGCTTCGAGGGATGCTGCGAGTGTTAAAGGGTCAGATATTTCACAGAAGTGTTTTATTAGTTGCTCTGGCATTGGGCTGAGGGTCGAGCAGCATTTTCTTCATTCTTGACACCTGAGGGACAAGCAGGATGCTCTGTGGTGGGAGCACCACTCCTGGGAGTAGTCTCGATGAGCCTTTTCTCTGTGCCAGATTGACCTCCGGGACCAGAAGAAGGTGACGGGCATCATTACACAAGGAGCCCGTGACTTTGGGCACATCCAATACGTGGCAGCCTACAAGGTGGCCTACAGTGACAATGGCACGTCCTGGACCCTCTACCGGGATGGCCAGACAAACAGCACCAAGGTGTGTGGGGCAGGGCAAGGTGGGCAGCAACCTCCCAGGCCTTGGGGATGCCGCTGCAGGGAGGGATGGGATGATGGCGGGGAGGTGCTGGAGGTGCTGACGCCCACCTTTCCCTGCCTAGATCTTCCATGGTAACAGCGACAACTACTCGCACAAGAAGAACGTGTTCGACGTGCCCTTCTACGCCCGCTTTGTCCGCATCCTGCCCGTGGCCTGGCACAACCGCATCACCCTGCGCGTGGAGCTGCTGGGCTGTGATGAGTAGGCGCCCGGGGAGGAAGGACGGGGCTGCTCTTCCTCGCCATCCGACCTATGCCCTACCCACCCCTGCCCGCTCCTGCTCTGACCTCACACCCCCTTCTCCATGTCCCCAAACTCGGGAGGCGGCCAGGAGGGCTCCCCTGCCTTGCGTTGGCGCTGGGGCCGCAGCACTGCACTTTACGGGGCCCTTGCAGGTGGGATGCGGGGATGGCTCCTGCCCTTTCACCCCACTAGCCAGGGGTGAGACCTTCTCCTGCAACTGGGACTTCCTTGGGGGACCCCATCCTGCAAATGGGGCTTTGCTGGGGGACCCTGTCCTGCAACCAGGGCTTGGCTGCATCCTCCCCACTAAGCCTGGAAACAAATTTTCTCCCCCTCTTTGCTTCTGCTTCCAGGAGAGGGGCTGCAGCCAGCAGCAGTCCTCTGCCTGCACTGGGGTTTGGGGCTTGGCAGTTTTGGGGGGCTTAGGGCAGGCACCCCAGACTCACAGCCTCCAATATCCCTCCTGCTCCCTGCATGGCTGCAAGCAGGAGCTCCGAAAAACCTACTCAGCTGTTGTCCCCTGCCCGTTTTGCCAGGCCCTGGGTCTCCTTGACTGCGGTATCAGCGCTGCATAGTGCGAGGGGAGTGATGAGATGGCTCCTATCAAGAGGCACCGGGTCCCCGTTGCCGGTGGCTCTCCCCGCTGGGTGCTCCCGGCAGGCGCCGCAGCTGGCATTTTGGCAGGCACTACCCATTCCCCTTCCCGGGGTGCCAACTCCAGTGTCCTCCAAGTCTCAGCATTGCCGTTGTCCCCACCTTAGTGCCGTTTGGGGTGCCTGGAGGTCCCTTGTCCCCAGAGCCAACCAGTCACCAGGGGGCTGCAATCTGGTGGTGAGGGAGAGATGGTTTGTAGCCACAGGGTGCAGAGAAAAGATGGGAAAGGTCGTGGTTAAACCACCCAAATGTGGTAGGCAGAGAGCTGTGCCATGACCCTTTTTGTAACCTGATTTTTTTCTCTTTCCGTGGGGTCGAGGGGAGCCTCTTGCAATGCTTGAGCCCTCAGGATTAGCAGTAGGAGATGAGCGAGACCCGGCACCGGCAAGCGGGAGTGT
>NW_009604991.1:10901-11678 GCF_000690535.1 Cariama cristata
GGATCCCCTCTGATCCTCCTCCTGGCTCCTCCATCCCAGGGGGCTGCCGGCTGCTGTGCTGACCCTGCACCTCTCATGCTTTCACAGACCTTCCTATCTTCCTTCCCTGCCCAAAAACCAGGGTACGAGGGCTTTGCGCATCTTCCCTGCTGCCTCCGCCCTGTCGCAGCTGCCAGAGCCTGTGCTCGCAGCTGGCCAAGTGCAGCAGGATGGGGCTTGGGGAGGGGAAGCTGCTATCAGCACCCCACGCCCTGTGTCTTCTTTGGCTTTAATCCTGGAGCAAATCTCCCAGCTTGGAGCAAAACCGGCTCTTACACCCCAGCCTGCTCCCAAGGCTGGAGGGAGCTGTGGGTTTTGCCAGGGCTGCCCTTGAGGATGCTCCCAGCAGAGCCCCCCTGGGTGGGGCTGGGGGACAGATGCTGCTGGAGCAGGATCCCCCTGCATTGAGGATGGGGTCCCTGGTAGGGAAGGAGTACTGGGATGAATAGGACAGAGGTGCTTTGCTCCTCTCCCGAATCTTCTGCTACACTGGGCACGGACCCCTGAGGTTGGCATAAATGACCCAGGGGCACCTGCATCCCACCACAGTTGTCTGGCCCTGCAGCTCCAGACAACTTCTGTGCACTCTCCCAATGCCAGTAATGCCCTTCTCAGCCATGCATCCCCTCCCTGGGCACTGCCTGTGGGAGGTGGGCTCCTGTGTGGCCCTGTGGGTGCCAACCCTGGCACCAGAGAGGCTGGGGGGCTGCTTGCAGAGACTGGGCTGGATTCATTGTG
>NW_009604991.1:11786-14179 GCF_000690535.1 Cariama cristata
ACAGGAAAAGGGCAGCTTTCCCCCGAGCCCAGCCAAGACAGCCCTGAGCCGGGGGCACGGCAGAGGCTCCATGGGGAGGGTGACGGGAGCAGATGCTGCACGTCAGAGCAGGGGACACATCCTCAAAGCCTGGCCACCGCTTCCCCCTGCCCATTGCTACCCCTCAGGCGAGCCCCTCTGACGGATGCTGAGCCCCTTCCCAGCTCTGAGGTGTTTCCTTCCTCCTCTGGAGCCCCAGAAAGAGGAGGTTGGCGATGGCCAGGGCACCCTCCACACCATGGCCAGCCCCTGATGGCATGTCCCCATCCCTCAGATGCTCTTCCCGGACGCGACTGGGTTGCTGGGGCAGCAGGAAGGCCGGGAAGGCCGGCACGCTGTGGCCACGGCACCCCGCTGCCTGCTGACTCGGCTGGCAAAAACTGCCAGCTGCCTGCAAGCCGGTTCCTCAGGAAGCAGCCGTCGGAGAGAGCATCCTCTCGCCTTCACCCGGAAAGCCCAGCACAGATCACAGCCTGCTCCATCCCACCAGAAACATGGCTATTCCTCACCAGTTTGAGCCTTGGGCAACAGGTTCCTGCTGGGATTGTCCCATGCAAGCGGCATTTCAGGGAGAAATCTCTCTGGTGGGGCCACGAGGGAGCTGTCAGCTGCCGGGCTTGAGGTGGGGAAGAGAGGGATGACATTTTTATGGCTCCCATTCAACCAAAAGTGCAGCCAGCCCTAAACATGTGCTCCTGGGTCAGAGCTACCCTGACCCTATGCAGCCTCGCTCACTCTGAAATGCGCACTCCCTCCCTCAGGGAGCAGAAAACAAATCTGGGATCATCCCTGAAGCTCCAAAAATAGAATGAGAGGCAGGAGGGAGTGAAGGGGATTCCTCCTTCCTTGGGGGGCTTCTGATGGCTGGATCCTTCCCCATGCTGCCTGCTCCCCAGGGAATTGTCGGCCACCTCTAAACAAGACCCTTGGCTGAATGTGAGCCATGAGCTGTTGCTGAAAAGAGATGGACAAAAGCATCCCTCTCCCCTTCCCTACCACTGCTCCCCTCCTTGGACTGGGCAGAGGATGGCTCCTGGCAGGCACAGCCGTGCAGGCAGCACAGGGCACCCTGTGGCTTGTTCCTCAGCTCCGAAACAATGGGGGGGCCATGCCAAGGAGCAGCGTTCCCTGATGGGGCTATCCGTCTGTCTGCACAGCTGGGGAGGTGGAGGGAACCATCCTCATCGCCGGCTCACTGGGACAGGGACAATTTGGGCAAACAACTGCAGGAGGGCACTGGTGGCCAGAATGCAGCTGGGCATGCAGTTGGGATGCCATCCCACCACCTTCTCTGGCCATGGGGCAGGGCTGGGGGGACTGGGGACCCTTGGCTGGGATGCAGGCAGCACAGTGGCCCCATGCCGGGAGATGTAATCGCCCCTCCATTGTGGGCTGTGGAGCAGCCTGCTCTGGGCAGGCAAGCAGGCAGCGTGCCCGGCCGTCACACTCCTGTGTCCCTGGGCAGCGCGGCCCCACTGTGTCCCTCCTCGGGGACGGCTGGTGGGTCCCAATGGGTGGGTGTGCAGGGAAAGGGAGAGCAAGGAAAAGCAGTGCCTCCAGACCCTGGGTCCCATGGCTGTCCCCAGGTTGGGGCTTCCCACGGGGGACAGGGGCTGCCGGGCTGGCGCTGGCGGCAGATAACACCGTTTCCGTGCCGGCTGCTCCCTATCAGTGTGGCGGTAGCGGGCAGACAAGATCACACCCCGAGCATACTGTGCCAGGAGGCTGTCGGGTAGGGATCCCAGCCCCCTTCACCCCACAGACAGCCCTGGGGCAGTCTATTTTTGCACAAGTTGTTTTCTTTCCGGCTTGACGCCATCCCGCGCGGCAGTAAGAGCCAGACCGGGGCCCCCACGACTCATTTCCTTGCCATAAAACAACAAAGCGGGGGGCGAAGCAGTGTGCTGGGCTGGGGAGGTGGGTCACCGGGTCACGCTGCTCCATGGTTCCTCCATGTACTCGGCCCCATCGGCCACTCCTGGACCGGCATCCCCCGGCTGTACCGTCACCGTGCTGCCCTTCCTGAGGGCTGGATCTGGGGATCTTGGAGCTGGGGCTGCATGCCTGTGTGCCGGCAGGAGCTGGCGTGGAGGGCATCATACAAGTCTAGGGATGATGCCCCCTCAGATGGGTGCAACTGGGCACCCCAAAGCTTTTGCCCTGGTTTCTATGCCTCTGCGTTGCTCCCACAGCCCCAAGTGGACCCCAAAGAGACTGAACCCCATAGCTCAGCTGCCTGCCCTGGACCCCAGAGCAGGCAGGCGCTGGCTGCCCATCCCAGGCATGGACCACCCCCTGCCACAGCCCACCCACCCATGTCGAGCCACTCATGCCCATGGTGCTCCTGCCACGGG
>NW_009604991.1:14234-14555 GCF_000690535.1 Cariama cristata
ATGGGACAAGGGATGGCTCTTCTCCTCTGGCACTGTGGCTTCACCGGGGCTTTGCATGGGGCATCACGGGGTCCCACCAGCCCCAACAGAGCACCTCGCTCCCCGCTGCTCTCCCCTCCAAGCTGGGGGCAATGCTGGCAGCTGGGACATTGCAGACAAGGTGTGCGGGCAGGGTGCGGGCACATGGCGAGGCTGTCACCGGGGGGCTGGGGGCACCCACCCCATCTCTGGGCTGCGAGCAGGGGGTTGGGAAAGGCGTGTGTTTCCCTTTAAGAGGCAGGCCCTGGAACTGCTTCCTCCCAGTCCTGTAAGAGCCCTAAA
>NW_009604992.1:0-1067 GCF_000690535.1 Cariama cristata
CTCAGCTGACGGATGAGCCACGGTCGATCATCTGCTGATGTGCGCGGCGTAAATTAGTGAAATAAGTATTTCCCCCAAACAACACGAATTATTAAAGGATTATTGTAGAACAGTAAGGGATAAAGTTGCTGAACTGTGGAGAAAGCAGAAAAAAAAGTTAGCAGAAATCGCTCATCGAACCCTTTGGTTTTGCTTTAGGGAGCACAAGAGTTTCAGGGGCGCCCTTACAGGGAAAGGCAAACAGAAAAGTGATGTAATTTCTTCTCACTGCTACAGATAAAATGCTGCATTTATGAATGACACATCAGGAGAACATGGAAGTGTTTCGCGTATTACGATTTAAAAAAGAAAACATAAATCATACTCGGCAGATCTGCTGAAATACACTCAGGTTTGGCTAGTGTGGGACACACACTTCACCAGCACGTTAGCCAAGACATCGTAACTAGGATTTTAAATCTTTAAATAAGTTCCCTCACGCTTTCTGACCTTGCTAACGCATTGTAACCAGCTTTACTCCTTTTCATCCAAGTTTTAAACTCAGCTAAATAGCCTCCTCTTCTACATCAGTCCTACCAGGATAAATGGCCAGAACCACTACACAAAAATCACTTTTCAGGCCCCCAAACTTCCCTTGTTTACATTTTTGGGTGAATTATTGTTAGTCCCGCTCTTCTTGAAAACAAAAGTGCTAGTGCACAGGCAGAAAAGAGAGGAATACTTTGTCTGACAGTTTTGTGTTACTTATTATTGGGAAGGGTGCTGCATTTGCAGTCAAGGATATAATTTTTTGATGCAGGTTAAACAATTTCCTCTCAGTCCCCTCATGGCCACCTGTCTGGGCCTACCGCGATATAAAATCCTCGGCTGGGGAACACTTCTTTTTCTTACGGAGCACTTGTAGGTGCGTGCAGAGGTACTTACAAACCGGTAGGAAAGTTAAACATTCGTGTAACTACTGAAATTGCAAAACCAGGTGTATAACTGTGAAAGTAACTAGCGTGCTGCTATACTTCGTATGCAAATATTTTGTTCCGATTTACCGACGGAGCAGGCGACAGCCGCAC
>NW_009604992.1:1098-1306 GCF_000690535.1 Cariama cristata
GCCCTCCCGCTCGCTCCTGTCAGGAGGCCCGCAGCGGCGAACGCCTCAAGAGGGAGAACGCGGCGCTGTGTAACCGAGGCCTCCCCCCGGTTATGCTCTGCCCTGCATTTCGTGCCCGCGCTGAGCCTCTTTAAAATTTCAGAAATCGGACATTTCGGAGGCCATTCTTCACTCCTCCCTTTTTCCACTCCCTCTCGGTTTGGCCACC
>NW_009604993.1:0-1788 GCF_000690535.1 Cariama cristata
CACTTTGAGGGGCCCAGGGATTTGCTGTGCGTTTTGTTTTCCCTGCCTTGCCCTGCTTTATACCTGGGACAGTCGATGCCAGCAGCAAAACTCCCCTCGACTTTGCAGGGAGCGGGGCTGGTCTCGGGGCTCTGGGCGGGCGGCAGGCGGAGAAGCAGACCTCAGCTCTTCTGAATTAATTCTGGAGCATCTCACTAGCTGGAAACTGAGACCTGCATGATTTTCCTCATCCTCAAAGTCTCCATCCGTGACAACAGCTTAGCAGGAAATGAAACGGCGTTTGAGCAGGAGTGTGCTCATGGGGATTTGGTGGAAAAACTTTTTGTGTCGTCGTTGAAGCCATAGAGGAGCCACCTCATCTGCTCTTTGCCCCAGCAGCTCTGAGCGTGCTGCCCCAGGCCGCCCAGCCCCGCTTCCGCGTGCCCTGCTCCGCCAGGTAAAAAACACGGCGAGGGTTGGAAAGATCTGACTGGAAAACAAATTTTTAAAAATAAACCCAAAGAAATACCAGCCAGGGAAGGGGTTGGCCTTGGTTAGTGTGAGCCATTGCCGACCTTTGTTGAAGGCGGCAGCTCCCCCGCCACTCGGCACGCGTGGGGCCGCTCTCTCGGTACGTGGCTCCCAGGGCAGCCACTCTCCGAACGTGCACCCCTCGCTTGGGCATGTGTCCCGGTGGCCACAAAGGGCCCGCCCCGCGGCAAAAGGAGGATGCTCCCAGAAAAGTACAAGATGCAAATACCGTGGTGGGAGTGCGGGCGAGCAGTCACAGTGCTCGGTGGCAGTGTCACCGTGGCCTTCCTTAACCCCGCTCGGAGCAAGGCTGGATGGTAATTAAAGGAACGCCGGGTGCCAGTGAAGCCGGCGCTGCTGCTGCTGCTGCTGCATCTGCATTAGTTCAGTGCATTTGCCACAGCAGAGGGGTTCACCCACCGCTGCCACGACCCACCGTCCCACTGCTCACCACACGCCAGGGCACGGCGAGGCGCCTGCAGGCACGAGGTCCCTGGGAAGGACGGTTGGGAGCAGCCGGAGCGGCACCTCTGAAGCTGTCTCTCCCCTAAAGGGAAGCCTCAAGCCCCCGATGCTTTTCCACAAACATATCCATCACCCAAAACCTCTGCACCCTGCTTCTGCTTCTGCTTTGCAATCAAACGGCAGGAAAATTCCTCCTCCTACCACCCCTGCCCTGAATGGAAAACTTCCTTCCCCCACGTCCTCCGCTGCGCTTCCCAAATGACCTTTGCTTTTTTCCTTTTCTTTAAATACTTGCCTCAGTTGTCTCGTGTGGGTCAAACGTGAGCCCGCTGGCACCTACGTCATCACGCTCCCAGCTCAGCGCGTCCTTCTCCTCATTGTCATGCAGAGTGTAATTTTCACCTGTTATTGAAAATTCAATATTGGGAGCTTTTAATTCCAAAGATTTTGATTTTTCAATAAAAAAGTGAAAATTAATCTTGGTGGGATTGCGGCAGAAATGTTGCAAATGAGCTGGTCGCGTAAGGGACAGAGGGAAGGAAAACAGGGAGGACGAGAAGGACAGAGCGAAGGAGAAGACTACACAGAGCCGGCCCTTCCAGGAAAGGGCTTAAATAACTCAGGTGAAAGCTATGGCCAGCAGCAGAGATGCAGTTTTGGGGGCTGTCCTGCACAATCCAACAGAAAAGAGCGCAGCTCGCTCACTGCCCCGACAGGCGGCTGGACCGTATCCCACTGCCGCAGCATCCCTGGCCGCCTGCGCAGGTCAGTGCTCGTGGGCCCGCAGCTCAGTTCAGGCTGCCCCTGGGGCGG
>NW_009604993.1:1801-2186 GCF_000690535.1 Cariama cristata
TAGTCATCTGTAACTTGTCTGCGAGTCCTCGTCAATGTCCTCCGTACTAAATCGGATGGGACTTTTCCCTCAGGGTTAATTGGATTGGTTAAAACAATGGAAAAGTGGTGTTTAAAAAAAAAAAAGAGTCCAATAACCGAAGTTAAATATGGGCCTGTTTTCCCTATTATTTCTAATAAAATAGCTTATATTAATTATTAATGGGTTGCCTTTTGGTCTTCTGTGTAGCTGGAGTTGTCACTGGATGAAGGGCATGGTGCTAGCCCTTCGTTAGTCACGAGGACGTGTTATTGTGTCTCCTAGATCTAGTGCTTTACTGGAGACCTGTCTCCTGCCCATGCCAAAATCCGAAGTCTCCCAGCTTTGCATGGAGAAGCAGCCATCA
>NW_009604994.1:0-1440 GCF_000690535.1 Cariama cristata
GAGCCCCCGGGGGTGCGGGGCGATGCTCAGACCAGCCTGGTGATCTGCTGCGATCCTGCCTGGAGCGGGCTGGGGTCTCCGCCACCGCATCCCACCGTGGGAGCTGAATGGGGCAGGGACCCGGGGATGGATCAGCCCCTCCTGTGCCGTGGGAGGGGATGACTCAGGGTGGGCGATGTGTGGGATTTGCTCTGCCTCGGATGAGGCACGCGGTCCCTGTGGCAGCGGTTTGGCAGAGGACAGATTCTGTCCCCTCCGGTGGTGGCTGCGGCGTGTTGGGGACAGGGGCGTGGGTGGGCAGAGGAAACCCCCCTCCTCTCCGCCCGTTCACGGGGCTGCTGAGCTTTAAGACAAAGATGAGAGGTTGAAACCACGTTTTTTAAAATGTTCCATAGCCCTACAGAGGTCTGCCTTACAGCCGGCAGCTGGGCGTCCAGCGTAAACCCAAATGGAGCAGCATGGTTTCTCCTTTTTTTTTGGGACGAAAGCGTACCTGGGGAAGACACGGCAGCTGTGGGTGGGCTAAACCTGGCAGCGGGAGGGAGAATGCTGCGAAAGCAAATGCCTGGTCTCCCGTTTAACTGTCCCTCGCAGGGAAAACCTGAGCTGGTCCGATGTGCTGCGGGGGGATGCTCCTGGCCGTCCTTGTCGGTGCTGGGGGCTGTCGGCTCCCCGTGGGTCACTGGTGCCACTGGTGCATCTCCAGCACGTCGTGGTGCAACCCGGTAATGGGCCAGATCGGCTCTGCCGGGGGTCTCGGCTGTGAAAGGTTCAGAGCATCGCGCACCGGGCTGCTTTTCTGGTGCTCCCTTGGCTCGACGAGGGTGTCGGGGGAAGTCAGGTTCGTTTAAAATAGAATTCAAACATTGCAGTCTTGTAAAATTAAAAAAAAACAAAACCCCAACCACCACTTCTGAGATTACCGCATATTTTTATACATCTCAATTTCCTCATTAGCGGCGACGTTATCTCCTCGTCCGCGGAGAGGTGGCTCTTTGTGCGCGTTGCCGAAGTGCCGGCGGTTAAGGAATTCCCCATGGATGGGTAACGTCGTGCTCGGGTGGTTTCCCCGATCAGTTCCTAGGAAGGGGCACTGCCGCCCCTGCGCTACCTGAAGATGCTTTGCCATTTTTGTAGCTGGGCAGAGGTCGCGATGGAGATGCACACGTGGGTAAAACAAACAAACACGGGTAAAACAAACACGGGTAAAACAAACACGGGTAAAACACCCCTTCCGAGGCTCTCGCTCCAGCACCAAAGCCTGATTTAAGGAGTTATTCCCCAAATATTCCGCAGCCAGAAATATTCTCCTCTGATGCTGGCGAAACAAAAACTTCAATTGCTTAGAAATTACTTTTCGCAAGAATCTTGATGGGTTTAAGCAGAGGCTTTCCTTGCAAGGGGTAATCCCGTTTTTAACGAGGTAATTTATAGTTGCTG
>NW_009604994.1:1458-1707 GCF_000690535.1 Cariama cristata
AAACAGGGTGGAGTGGCGAGCGCACTATCTGCTGGTGCCAGGCTCCCGCGGGTCGGGACTTGAGAGGGAGATATCCAAAGGATGCCTGTAATTAGCCCGAGCGTTTAATTTAATAAAACAAATGACTAAAAACATAAGCACGCTGTATTCTAAAAGCCTTGCACGTAATTACAAATTATCTTCGTTCAGCGCCGGCACAGCCAACTTGGTAATCGCCTCATAAATAACTTTCATTAGCCGATTTCGGCA
>NW_009604995.1:0-287 GCF_000690535.1 Cariama cristata
GTGTGTTCCAGTGCCTCCCGGCCCTGCGCAGGTGGGTGCAGAGCCCCCTCCCTTGCTGGCTGCACCAGGACCTGTCCCCTGCGACAGGCGAGGGCCATGCCTGGCTCCACTGCGCGCCGGGCTCTGCGATGCGTGTTTGTCTGGTACGCTTGTTTTTGACTGTTACACACGCACGCGCTGCTGCATCCACCCATTACCCCAAGACAACAATATACGGTTTTGCTGCGCGCAAGCCCCTTGTGCACATGTGGGGCTGTGCAGGGCTGCCACGCGTCTGCAGGCATCGT
>NW_009604996.1:0-7874 GCF_000690535.1 Cariama cristata
GCTAGTCCTGATCTTCTGATTGTCCTTCAGTGAATAAGGATGTGTGCTGGAGCAGCATTATAGGGTGCCTAGAAGATGGCATGTAGATGGTAGATTGCAAAAGCTACAGTAAGAGCTCTTTTAGTTACTTCATGGCCGTAATTCTTTTTTTTTTTTTTTTTTTTTTTTTTACTTCTGTACAAAACTGTTGTAGATTAAACGTACATGATTAAAGGTTTTCAGATCTAGTCAGAAATTCAGTTTTAAAGTTTTGAAAAAATAACTGAACAGAAGCTTGACAGAGTTTGTTCTGTGTCTGACATGACTGCATCAACGGACTACATGGCAGAGAATTTTAATAACTCATGAAACAGTTGAAGTGTGCTTTCTTCTTTTCTTCACTGATTGAGGTTTGGGCTGCTTTACAAACAGACCTAAAAAGTTACATTTCCACATATGTTACCTTGTTTGCTTACTTTAGTGCTACTTGTTTGGATGATTTTGTTTTGCAGGATTTCCAAACCACACTGAGCAAAAAACAAGTGTTTCTTATTGCCAGGCAACCTTTGTGTTTGTGCAGTTTAGCTACCTGCATGTTAATAAGTCTACAATATCCAGACTTTGTCAAATAACCCTGCACTACCTCTAGATAGTATACACAATTATCACTGGTTATTTCCTGGTCTAAATATTAGGCAGAAGCCTAGAAGCAATTACCGTTACTGTATAAAAGATGCTGTGCTCTTCAGTTCTTCTTTCCATGTTAAATTGGATTGCAGTGAATGTCTGCCCCTGGACATCAAACGCATGTTTATCTGTGGCTAGGCCAACTGAAGGTTCCTCCTCCTGTTACCGTTAATTTTCTTACAGTGAATGACCTTTTAAAAGAACTAAACAAAAATGAACCTGAAACCTAACTTGTTACTGCTTCTTTTTAAATCATATTATTTTACCTCAAAAAAGCAGTAAGTGGAGTGTGTAACACCATTTTTTTCCCCACAGGAGGACACTCCAGCTTCCATTTGAAACCTTCAAATTCCCTCTGGTCTTATGATATTTCTGCCATATGGAACATTGGCATATTTTCTGAAATCAGATGTCATTGAAGATAAAAGATTTCAGCTACAGGGACAAAAATGCTTACCTTCACCTGTGCATCTGACTCTGAACTAACACATTTCAATACTGAACCTCTGAGGCCTTACACTGAAAGACTCAATACTCAGAATCTCAACCTTCCGTTGTTTGTGCTGTTTCCTCCATTGTCAGCCAGACACAGTAAGTCTCCTACAGTCTATAGATGTGGGATTATTAACTTTTTTTAAAATTAACATTTTGAATGTTTTTTCACTGAAATTGTGGAATTGACTAAGCAGCAACAAATTTTAGTAAAATGCTTGTGCAAATTTTGTCCAGATTTAGCAAATACCAGAGGAGAAGAAAGGAGGTGAGTATCTTTTAAAAACTGAACAGCTGGTCATAGGCAACTTTAGAAAATGTCAGAGACACAAAGGCTACAATAAGAAAAGGCTACTGGATCACCGCTTTGACAGATGACTTATAAAGAATCCTAGTACAGGGTGGACAAGGGCCAATACCTATGGAAGTAAAAATGATGTGTTGCAGTTCAATGCCCTGTGTGTCAGCTAGAAAGTAGCTGCTGCCAGCTATGGACTCTGTTATGTAAAATACATATGTAGCGTTTAATACACAAAGTAATACTCCTTATTCTATGCTGTATATGGAACACTAGATTAAAAATTTACAGGATGGTTTTGTATGAAAAAGTTCTTGCCCAACCGTTCTGTCTTTATCCTTGACAGCAAACATCATGTGCCTTCCATGGCAAGAAGTTAATATCTATGCATGATCCTCCTCCCTTCTCCTTTTTCTAATAACAGTGTCCTAGGATCTGAGACACAAACGTAGATTACGAGTTACATTCACGAAAGATGAAGAAGTTAATACTGTACAAATGCACCCTTTCCATAACCAAATTTCCAATAGTGCTCCCATCTGGCAGGTAAATCGTCAAACCATGTGGTTCTCTGCACCTTGCCCACTCTTGTCTGTGTAACTTGGCCAGCTATAATTGAAAGGTATGTAATGCGAAAACACCAGTTAAAGTGCCCCAGTAGATTTCTTCCCACGCTCTGTCTGATTCAGATAGTAAGCTCCCGAGGAAGCAATAAGCCCTGGAGATACAAACGCACTTATACTCACAACTGTAACATGAAAAAAATGCAAATATTGGTTTAACAGAACAGAATCTAGGGATGTGATAGCAACTTAAGTCAAGCCTGAGAAGACTAGGGTAAAAACAACATTGAGCATCAAATGGCAAAACCATGCATCTCTCTAATTCTGATAGAAATAAGCCTGTGAATGAAAACCAGCAATGCGAATCCTGCTTGGAACTGTTTTTCTTGCTGGTGACAACTTGCCAAAAGTAACATTTTAATGGATAGGTGCCATACATAAATGATCATCCTGGGAGCTGAGAACAATACACAAAGCACGACAGAGATGTTCTGTGCACAGCTGTGCAAAAATCCTCTTTGTTCAGCTATGGCAAATTTCTATCACAAATTTGCCTCTCCATAAAGATAGCTGCTATAGGTGTTGTAGTGAAGTAACAAGATTTCTTTGCGTATGTAAGGTGAGGGGTCTTTTTCCCCTCCATTTTTTCTACCATTAAGTAGAAGAAAAATCATCTCCTTTTAATGGAGCAACAGTTCATTTTTCAGCTCAAGATCAAAGTTTCATTTTAAAGAGGTTTTTCTTTACTCTTTTCTCCTTCTTGTTTTTTTTTTTTTGCTGAAGGTTTCATAAATTATTTAAAGTTGTATGTTCTTTATTCATGAATGAATCAGACATGGTTTGTAGCTGAAATTACCATAATAGAATATTTACCTTGGAAAAGGCTTTGGACTTGGGGGGTAAACTAGCTGTTACCCATAGTTTCCAGAAGTGTAGTTAACAAATTTCTCCCTAGTTGAGTTCAAGATTGCTCAAGTGTTTCTTTTCCAAATTAGTGACTATTCAAGGAAAGGCATTGATAAGAACAATTTCCAATGAAGGGAAGGATAGAGGGTTACTCTATATACCAAGAACAGAGTCTTCAGGGAAAGGAAACTTACTGAAGCATGGTATCTCTGACTCTTCCTCACACTTCAAAAGACTGTTCAGTGATAAGAGTACAGGTTAAAAGGAACATACTTCTGCAAGAAGTTTTCGCCCTGCCTTTGTGCAGTCAATAACAGGATGCTACTCTATGTATATAGAAGGATCGCTATCCTAATTGTACTCCAATCATACAGTAAATCCAATCATATTTGTTTGTATACATCTATAGTATGGCCACAGACCTCAGACTGTATGTTACTACAGTTAATTTTTCCTCCTAGTGCCACCTTTTGTTCTGTGCAAGCAAATTAACACAGGACGGGGGAAAGTTTGAGAAGACACTGCTGATTTTTTTTTCAGAGCAGTTCAGATATAATTATCTAGCTATAGTATGTGTGTAGAAAATGTTCAGAAATCTTGGGTCATACTTTTTGAGGGCTAGAGAGCTTTCATTCAGCAGTGGTCAACACCATGTAGAAGTGAGAACATGTGAATCATTGCTATGTTTAGAGAAAAAGACTGAGGACTTCCTAGCTTTGATGAGTGAGTATTCTTCAAAACAAAGTTAGAAGGTATGAGAATTCCCTGTCTAAATGCTTATGCACTCAGACACCTTCAAATAAGAAAAGCAAGTGTGAGGTTGTGGCTGGTGTCAATATCCAGGTTATATTTAACATTGCCTTATATTAAACCTGACAATGGAACTGCCTGGTTTTTATTATTCTCACAGAATTCCATTGAATGCACAATAGTGAGAAAAGGTCCACATTTAGCCATACCAACACTTCACTCTGCAGCCTTGGAGCTTTCATTTAAGATTCTGGTATACTGAGGATGGGAGGGGGGAAGTGCTATGTATATCTACCTGCAGTCAGGAGGTGAGGAGTCGCCACAAAACTAGTTTTAATCCAGCTGTGGTAAGCAATGTAGTTAGACACCTAGTACCCATCCAGCTAAGGGTACAGTATATGCAATGTGGAGATACTTGTGTAGTATAAGCCTTGCAGGAAAGAACATGTAAGGCTGCATCTTACCTGGGAACTTGGCTCTGGGGCCAGGCATATAGCTAGGAGCAGAACAGTTGCAGAGCTTGGAGCTGCAAGTATTTTTCTCCTCACTTTAATGACTGGTCAGTGATGTGCAATCACTTCATGTGGACCCGCAGGATATCCTTTAATCCTTGATTCCTGTGGGATACTCGGTTCCTTAAATCATTTTTCTATCATTTAACCTCCTTGTTATACTGATATCAGTGTGACAGCCCCCACTTCTTAGGCTCTTTCTGGTATTTTGTAACCTGGTTTTAGGAAAACTGGGTGAGTAATTAAATGGCAGAGTGACAGGAACAAGTGAAAACTGCAAGTAGTGAGGTATAGAATGAACGATACAAGTGTTTCAAGTGTTATTTTTAAAATTTATTCAACTATTTTAAAAATTACATCACTGCTGATCTTGAATGTCTAAACTTCAAAGAGGAACATTGCATTTATCCCTTCTCCACAACACCACTGTAGCCTGTCTGATGCATGTAGCTGCATTTCTGGAATGCAAACGCTATTTTCAAGTTTTTTTGTATTTAATAGGCTAAAGTGTGAGCAGTTATCACTTCCAATATATCTGTCTGAAAACAGATTTAGCTTGTCAGCTGCCCAGATTTTTCAGTGATTTTTCCTGAGTGCTTTATTTGGCTAGATTCCTTTTTGACTGTATTCCTTCTTTTCAATTTTTTAAAACAGAAAAGAAAAAAACATATATCAGATTATTCTTTCAAGAGAAATTGAGATTTAATAAGCAACTAACTATAAACATTTCAGTGAATGAACCAGGCAAGACTCAGGATTAGAGAGACAGTGAACTTATCTTCTACTAGTCTAGGAACTAGATATGCAGGAAATTTGATAACAGTTGATTGCAGTTAATGTAGCAGTCCATGGACCTTCTTTAAAAACTGGTGATGATTTAATGATTTCTAAGTGAATATCTGTGATAGATCCTTGGCCAGACTACATTCTCTAACACTTATTTCTCTAAGGAAAATTTTAGCAATGCTTCTCACCCAAACTTTGGTACCAAGGTTTTATCAGCAATGATGGAAATGATACCACTAGTTTTCTCTTACTGAATGAGATAAATTTAAAGACACTGAACTTACCTAGGATCATTACGCTCTCAATAACAGCAACTACTGAGGACCAGCGAATTATCACAAGTGGTAGAAATTCCAGCCAGAAAGAGAGCACAGACAACCTGAAGTTGGTTAAAAATTTTCATTAAAAGTAGTTTTTTCACAAGGATACTTTGCTTATTCAAAATGGATGGTATCCTTCTTTTGTTGTAACTCACATGAGACTAAATAAAGGAATTTGTCCAACTCCCCATTACGTGACACAAAATAATGCGAAATAGATTTTGTCTGTTTTGAAACATTTACTCATTCTGCTGTGATGCTGAGCATCAGATGACCTGCAAGTAAAAGGCAAATACAGCTTCCACTATGCCTGAAATTTCATTTTAAGACAATTCCTTGTCATTTTCCACAAAGCTTGACAACAGAACAGTCTGGGTGAAGCGATGCATGAAAATGCGCTATGGTTCCCCTGGCCTGGTTAAATACAGTTAATGAACTGGAAAACTGATATTGATAAAACTGGCTCTGGTTATCTATAGGGCACATCAGATTTGAACTGGTCAGTGATTCAGGTTTAACCTGATTAAAGTTAAATCAGTCATATTTTTTGTGTCCTCACCCCACCCCAAATACTCAAAGCCTGGCCTATCACTATCAGCTGACCGTGAAAGTATGATACAGGAAATCTTTCAGAATGAGTTAGATGTAAAAAGCAGAATATAATGAAAAAAGTTTTAAAATATTGTGTAAATTTTTGTGCAATGTGAAGCACTCAGACTTAAATATATGCTACTCAATGATACATCATTGCTATAGCAATGTTCTCTTCTTGACTTTTAAAATAACTTATTTTAAAATGCAGATCAGGGCAATCAGCTTTCCAGAGAATGCTTACACTTGCTTACTGCAAATATTCATGAAGAAATATTGTAGTGTTGAATCATATTTTTCAGCTTAGAATTAATACTTCCATTCTAAGAATGGTAACTATATTATATAGCTCAATATTTTTCTTCTTTTTGTTAGATGACTTACTATAACAAAATAATTCAGTAAATTTTACTAAAATTGAAATATGCAACCTGCTATTCACATTCTTTTAGATATTATCAATGAAGTACCATCATGAACAGTGAGTTGTATTTTCATTTGCAGTCTCTATTCTACAGGTTAAAATATATTTTCTGAAAAATTCCACACATTATACATGAATTTATTGAAGAAGTTCACAATATATTCTTGGAAATTAATAACAGAATAATAATTACAACCAGTTCCATTTATCATAAGCAAGACAAAGGCTTAATGGCATGAAATCACTATAATACACATTTTTATATGAGTCTGAAAGTGAACTGCATTTGTATTTGAAATTAATCTTTAGCAATGCTTCAATTAAAAAGCACATGACTTTTATAGTGGTAGAACACAAATGCTGAATGAGCTAATAGGAACCTCTAAAGAAAAGCTATTCGGTAAATAAAATAAATTTAAAAGAAGACCAAAAGGGAGTTTTCTACAGAAGTGTGGGTATTTGAAAAGAAGTTGTTAATTGATAGTATTGTTTTCAACCTTTACTTTTTGTTAGTAAACACAGAATAAACTGCTAAGAGAATCTTGGAATTAACAAATCAAAGGAGCGTTCATGGCAGAGCTACTCCTTCACTCACTGTGGCAATCTCTCTGCTACAAGAGGTGATTTTAACCTCCAAAACAAAGTATCTGAATTCTTCCTGCCATTGCCTGTTTGTTGCTTATTTATTGCTAGAAAGAGCCGTCTTTCCATTTGTACTTTAATCCCATTTAGAGCGACACTCAGTCTCACAGGTAATGCAAGGAAAGGCAATATTCATGATTTGATGACCAAGCTGTTTATGTTTAATATGTTCCTCCTGCTGCAGCCTGTTGAACCATTTAAAACTGTACCTATTTCTCTAGGGAAAAAAGTGGAATCATCATCACTCATAAGTTACTGTTTTTGCCTCCATTGTTGCTAAACCTCCATCCATTTCTTTTGACTATTTGTCCTCATGTTAATCATTGTTTCATTTTGAGCCAGCAAATGTATTTGCTCCATATTCTTCAATATACGGGAAAGGGCATTGAAGAACAGTAAATCATTTAAAGAGTGATTTAACCCAGTTGCCCTTAGTTTTCAATGCAGAATTTATTGAACAACTCACAAAAATATCTAAGAGTTACCTTGCAGTTGAGGTAGGGAGCTGGAAAGGAGCATCAGTTGAGTAGCAGCACTTATACCTACAGATGTACCAAAGGGATCTAAACCAAGCTATATTAAAAATGAGAGAGAAAAGAGAACTAGATGATTTAAAAGTTATCAGACTTCCATAGTTAAAGTATGCTTTGCGGAGATACCTTACAACAACAAAAAATGTAAAAAAAGATTAATACTGCTTACACTAGTGAGAGGGAAGCAGAAAAACCCAACTATGACAAGCAAAAACAAACATAAAATTCTCTCTGGTAGTCTCCTTTTAATTATCTTGTGCAGTAACTCTCTCTAGTGCAGCAAGTGTCACACGGCCTTTCTTGCAAGGCACTTTACTTTTCTTTAAGAAGAATCTACTCTGAAGGTTTTGAACATATATGTTTAAAACATAGAATCATAGAATCATAGAAT
>NW_009604997.1:0-211 GCF_000690535.1 Cariama cristata
AGCTTTCCCTTCTTGGGGAGGTGACGGGCGGGGGGCTGTGGAGTGGAGTCATTTACAGGACTGTGGCAAATAAATAGGTGAATAATCGGAGTCTTCCTCTCAATAGAATGAAATGCAAGAATTACAGCCCGAGCAGTGCCATTTCTAGTCCCTGCCGCCAGCCCATCCCCGCCAAGGCAGATAAGGACCCCCAGCCCCCCCAGCCTTCAG
This sequence comes from Cariama cristata, assembly GCF_000690535.1. Classification (NCBI taxonomy): domain Eukaryota; kingdom Metazoa; phylum Chordata; class Aves; order Cariamiformes; family Cariamidae; genus Cariama; species Cariama cristata. The sequence continues at coordinate 211 of NW_009604997.1, forward strand.
T
>NW_009604997.1:379-3984 GCF_000690535.1 Cariama cristata
ACCCGGGCCGTGGGACTCGGTAAATTAAAAAGAAGAAGAAGAAGAAGAAGAAGAAGAAGAAGAAGAAGAAAAGAAGGAAAGAAGGAAAAAAGGAAAGAAGGAAATAAATGAAGAGAGAGAGAGAGAGAGAGAGAAAGAAGGGGGGGGGGGAAGAAAGAAAGGAAAGAGAAGAAAAAAAGAAAATTGAGGAAAAAAAAAAAACCTGGAGCTTATGTTTTCCCTAAAAAGGTGACCCGGCAGCCCCCGGGGTCCGTGTTGGGTTGTGATACGATGCTCACCCTCTCCTCCGAGCGAGGAGCCGGGGCTGTACAAGTCTGCTGACCTCGGAATGATCCCTCTCGCCTATGAATTATTGATGAGATATGAGCTCTGATTTCTCTTTTCAGTATGCAAACCCCATTATACTGTTAAAATGGCGATTTAATCGTTTAGAATAGCTTCGCTTTTTTCCAACTCATTTGTGCCCCTTCCTTTTCATTTAATTCTCTTAATTAAATCCTTTAACAGATTTTAATCACTTTTTGTTGAATAAAATAAGACATCATACACATCTGTAACTAGGTTACCTTGGCGAAGTTTGGTTTTGGTGGGGTTTCTTTGTTTTGGTTTTGTTTTTAGTTTGGTCTGCTTGCTTTCTTGGTTGAGTTTTTAAAACCTGGGTGGAAGGAAATGTGATTTTGTTTTACGCCATACCCAGTGAGCAAAGCAGGTCTAAAATGCACAAACGCTTTAAAAAGAAATCCTAAAAAAAAAAATAAAAAATAAAAATAAATAAAGCCATGACATTCAAGATGGCCTGACAACGACATTGCAACATGGAGCTGCTTTTTGCATTGAAACGCTCCCCAAATCTCTCTCTGCCGCTCAGAAACGCATCCCCCCACCGCACTCTCTCTTCTCACATCCCCCCCCCCCTTTTTTTTTTTTTGTTACTAAACCAACCTGGGAACCAAATGGGTTTTTTTTTAGGGGTGAAATTTTATCTTTTCCTGCCCTTGAGCAGCAGCCTGGGCATGGGGGGTCCCACGCCCACCCTGGCACAGGGCCCAGGGGAGATGCCCCAAAAAGCAGCTTGAAGGGGGCTGTAATGAATACAGATGCTCAGCTCGGCTCTTCCAGTCTGCGGAGGCTGGGCTGGCTCTTGGGTGAGAAATAACTGCTTTGGGCTTTGGGGTTTTTCTCCCTTCACAGCACCGGCGAAGTTTATATACTGTTCGCTAAACGAAAGAGGAAACCTTCAGGGATGGAGAGAGGCTAAAGAGAGAGGATAGGGGCCAAAAAAAGGCAAAAGGGGGTATGGTTGCACCCATTTTTAGTAAGTGAGAGATGCTGTGAGCCAGGTGAGCCCACGGGGAGGCTCCTTTAGGCTGTGGTAGACTTTGCACATTTGGGGCAAACAGCCCCCATCTGCCCAGACCCCCACCGGACTCCGTTTTGGCGAGTCCTTGAGTCAGAGGTTCTCCCCATCTGCACCCAGAGTCACGGCATAAAGGTCTGCACCACTACAGGATTAAAAAAAGAGATTTTCTTTCCTCAGCAGTAATCATGTCCTAGAGATTCTCCACAGTCCTAGACCAGATATTAAAGCATTTCATATTTATTCTGTCTTCTACAGCTCCAGAAGCCCTCGTTGTCCCATGTCTGATGTATGCCATTAAAGTGAGAGGAACGATGAAAAATGCAAAGGAAAATCCCCGCCTACCTGCACGGTCAGACCTCCGTTTTCCTGTTTACTCTCCTTATACTTCCTTTTCACCAGCAACAGGGAGATTATTTTTTTTTTTTTTGCTTTAAAGGATGGAGGGGGGGAAGCCTGTGCTAAGCCTGTGACCCCTTCCAGGCTGTAAACTGGTAGACAATGATACCTCCTTATGCCTCACAGGAAGCTGGAAGTTAACATCATGTAGGAAAGGAAAGGAAAAAAAGCAAAAACCAAACCAAACCCCAACACAGAAATAACCCCCCTCAAAATCCAGCTTGTCAGAAAAGAAAAAAAAAATCACGTTACACGCTGCAGGTAGAAAGCAGATCTCATGGACAGAGAGGACAGGGTTTCTTGTGAGCGATGGGAAGGAGAGGGAAGGATGATATTATTGTGCCAGTCCCTGCTCCTTTGCTGTGGGACAGGCCCGGTGCCGTCCCTGTGCCCAGGATGCTCAAATCCAGGGGACAGCACAGGGCTGTTACCTGTTGTGACCCACACAGGCATCCCCTCCTCGCTGCAAAGTCCCGTACCTAGACTGCATTGCAAATTCCCCTTGCTCTGGCTATCTTGCTCTGCTTTTTCCCCTTGAAATAACACGTTGCGTACACCAAGAGACTGAAACCGGTGGTACTTAAGAAAAAAAAAAACAACACCCAAACTTGTAATTGGAGAGGATTTGGAAGGAAAGTTTGCCTGGGAAGGCATAAAAAATTAATACTTTCGAGTGGGGATTGGACAGTGATGCAGGTGATAGGTAGGGAAGAGGCGGATGAATGGATAGATCTATGGACGCATGGATGGATGAATGTATTTTAGAAACACGGTGTTTGCGGGTACACGCGTGCGTTGAATGTACGGTTACATTTTCAAACACACAAGGCGGAGGGATGTCACTTTTCTTGCCTAAGCCTCTCGTTATCATTTGAATGAGGACAAATTATTTCTAGTCACCAGTAGAGATCAGCAGGGTGAAGAAGTACCAGGCCGCCACTTGGTCTAACCCCAACACGATCACACTTCTCTCCCCACATCCCCTCTCCTCCGAGCGATTCGAACCCCGTGCAGACAAATCCCCTGCAGCCTGTCGTGTTCCTGCAGCTGAATTCACCTTTCAAGACCGAAGCCCTTTAGGATCCCGTAAAATAATCTTTATTATCGACTGAAAAGCAGGCGTCCAGCCTGCACGGAGATTAGGGAGAGGCTGTTCAGCATAAACCCAATCTGCTTGAATAGGAAAGGGTCCCCGCACCCTGCTCCCCTTCCTTGAACTGCCAGCTTTGGCATTTGTGCTTACAGGTTTTCAGAGCAGAGGTTTTTCAGGGTTGCACTGACCACCCCTCCGACTGCTCAGGGAGAAGCCAGAAGTTCAAATGATGATAGCAAAGATATTAGGAGACACATGGAGCAGGACAGGAAAAACAGCCCAAGGAAGGAAAAGCAATCTCCAAAGTGTGCTAAAGGGGGACATTCTGCTTTGTGTAAAAGAGACGGACATGTGTCCACCAAATGTTGTCTTACCGTAAAAAGGAGAGGAAAAAAAAAAAAAAAAAGCAGCTGGCTTGTGACTGCTCCAAATTCTAGAAAACACACACACACACGCACCCAGTACCTCCACTTTGAACTGGTTTTTATTACTATTATTTTTTAAGGAGCGAGGAGGAGGGGGGAACAGCTGTGAGCTGGTTCAGGTGTGGATGAAGTGTCCCCCCACCTCTCCTGCAGATGTGGCGACTGGGCTTTCCAAAAAGAAAAGCAACCTCTCCAGGGTTGGTTCCCAGACACACCACCCCCCTCCCCTATGTTGTTCTGTATCTGCCCTATTTTGCTCTGTTTTGCCTTATTTTGCTCTATCTGCGCGGCCGCGGAGCCGGAGCCTCCGGCCGGGACCACCTGCCCGCCC
>NW_009604998.1:0-319 GCF_000690535.1 Cariama cristata
GCCAGCCCCCCCCACCCCTCCCCAGCCCCCCCCAGTCTCCCCTCCCAGCCCCTCCCAGTCCCTCCCAGTTCCTCCAGTCTCACCTCCCAGTAGAACCTCCAGGATTTCAATCTCAAAGGCCAGGAAGGGCCCGACCTCGCTCTCAGCCAGCACTCGAACCACCAGTGCTGTGGTCAGGGGTCAAGGGTCATGGGGGTCACGAGGCCACAGGGATCAGGGGGGTCAGAGGGTCATGGGGTCGGGGGCTAAGGGGGTGTCAAGCAGTCATAGGGATTGGGGTCAGAGGTTTAGGGGTGTGAAAGGGCTCATGGGTCAAGGG
>NW_009604999.1:0-1187 GCF_000690535.1 Cariama cristata
CTTGAATGCGGATCCACCGATATTAACCTCCGCTTGGCAAACATCAGGTGAGTCACTGGAACCATTTTATATCTTTACTGTGGAAAGCCTCCAGCCCAGAAGGCTCCATTGGAAGCCCTCTCTGCTGCCAGGCACCCAGGAGCTGCAATAATAAGTAGCGGGTATCTCATTACCAACTTCTTGCTCATTAACCTGACTTTCTCGCAAAGAACAGGGGAGGAGGAATCTACACAGGCTGGTAAAAGGTAAAAAGGGGCAACACCGGTAAAACAAATTGACGTTGGACAACGCTTTTTATTATTACGGTGGGAATCTCTCAGCCTTTGCAGACGGATCGAACATTTTCTGTTTCTGCTCCTGCCCTCTCTGGCTCTCCGAGCTGATGTCAAGACCACAGACTTCTCTTGGGTTTCTCTGCCCTATCCTTTATGAGTTTGTTGCTACCTAGCTACTAGAACTTATATTCCCTGATAGTAAAAAAAAAGACGCCCCCCCCCAACCAAAACACCCAAACCCAAAAAACTTTCCGGGCAATGGGAATTTGAAAGGGAAATAAAATTTCTTGGCATTTTGAAAGAGGCTTGCATATCATGCCACACAAACTACAATACACATCTAGGTCTGAATTTCTGCCTGGCACGTTTATCGTCCAGCAGGATCACAGCTGCTTCCACAGTGATTTGTCCTCGAGTGATCTGCGAAACGTCACCCTCACAAACACGATTTTAGAGATTCTTATACAGAGACCCAGGATTCAAATGACGAGATGTAGCATATCTCCGCCTCAACAAATATGTTTTAACTTGTCCTCTAAATGCGTTTGCTGTTACCTCTTTCTTTGTTCTTTCCCTCCTTGTCCTTGTTTTTTTTAAATCTTGCAACAGAAATAAGTCAAATCCTCGAAACAAACAAAACTCTGGAATCAGCAGACAAGAACAAGGGATGAAAATATGTCTTGAAGGAAATAAAACAGATAAAAGCACTGGATTAAACCCCTACTTTCTCAAATGGTCAAACTACCCCCTCGGAAATTAGAACAAAACCCAATGGAAAATCTGAGACACTAAAATTGTGGTCTTCAAGTGTGCACCCTCCCTTTTTTCCTAACGGAAGCGGTCTGTGCGTCTGAAAAGAGAGACCCTTCGGTGGCGGCTTGTTCATTTCGGTACTTGAGGTCTGTGGGGTTC
>NW_009605000.1:0-219 GCF_000690535.1 Cariama cristata
GTGGCTGAGCCTGTGCCAGGCGGGTGCTGGCGTCTGTCCCTGTCCCAGCCGTGTCCTTGTCACTGTCCAGTCCCTGTCCTTGTCCCCCTCCCTCTTTTGTCCCCATCCCTGTGCTGTCCCCGTCCCTGTCCCCGTCCCTGTCCCCATCTCTGTCCCCTGTCCCCATAGTGGGGAGGGAGGGGGGGTGACTGGGGGCACTGAACCCAAAGATGCCCAGCC
>NW_009605000.1:528-736 GCF_000690535.1 Cariama cristata
CTGTCCCCCTCCCATCTTGTCCCTGTCCCCATCCCTGTCCCCATCCCATCTTGTCCCTGTCCCCATACCAAACCCATCCCTATTTTTGTCCCCATCCCCGTCCCCATCTTGTCCCCTTCCCCATCCCATCCTTATCCCCGTCCCCATCCCTGTCCCCATCCCACCCCATCCCTGTCCCCAAGGCCACCCCGTCCCCTCTCCCGTCCCC
>NW_009605001.1:0-548 GCF_000690535.1 Cariama cristata
CCCGCTGGCCCCCGCCTGCCGAAGCGGATCACCCACCCCTACCTCTGGCTGCACTGCGCTGCTTTGAAACCTTCCGCCTGTGTTTATTAATCCAGTTCCTCTCCCTGTTCCCCTGCCAGCTGCTCTCCCGCTCACCTTCCCCTGGCTTCTGCCTCACAGCTTCAGGAGGAAAAAAAAAAAAAGCCTTTTTGCAGCCCACGGGCTTTGGGGTCAGGGGAAAACATGCCCCCCTGCTAATTCTGCGCTGCCTTGGGGGGGGGTCCTGCCGTATCACCCTGCGTCCCGCCAGCCCTTGACCCCCTGCCCAACGCCCCTGCCTGCCTTCCCCATCCTTACGATGCAGCATGAAGGAGCTGCTATAGCTGGAGGCCATAAAGCGGGGTCCAGGAGGCTTGGCTGGAGCTGCAGAGCTTATCCAGCGTGGTTTGACGATGATTCAAGCAGCCCTAAAGCTGATGGTATTTCCTGAGCTCTCCTGCTCGGCCAGATGCAGAGAGCCAGGGAGGGGAGGGCGAGGAGCTGACAGCTGGCACCGCCGCGGCCGCACA
>NW_009605001.1:577-1001 GCF_000690535.1 Cariama cristata
GGGAGAGCTAGGGGGGGGCATCCCCAGGGCGAGCACCCCCAGAGCCCGGTGGGAGCGGGAGCAGGGATGGAGAGCTTTTACTGACATGTGGCTAAACGGCTCCGGAGAGACTTAAGGAATAAGCCTGAGCTGGAAGCAGTGGTTGGAGTTTTTGCCCTGGGAAGTGAAGCGGGGGAAGAAAGTGGGAGGATTTGGGGAAGCGGGAGGCTCAATGGGGCTTTTGTGCTGTCCCCTGCAGCGTGACTCAGGCTCGCTCAGGCTCCCGCTGCCAGGAGAAGTTGGCCTGGAAATATTGTATCAGCCCCAGAGGACGTGGTTTCCAAACCATCCCAAGTCAGGTTTTGTTCTATTTTTTCCCCTTCTCTTTCTTTCTTTTTCTTTCTCCCAAGCTGTCTCCCCCCGTCTGGCTGGCTGGCAGGTTTTC
>NW_009605002.1:0-228 GCF_000690535.1 Cariama cristata
TTATTTTAACACTCATTTCTCGAGCCTTTGTCATTTTTAACAAGAAACTGGCTCTCCATCACCACGGCGAAGGCGTCTGCCAACCCGGCCCCCTTCCCGAAAGCTGTTATCCGGCTTCTTGTGCCGATCAAATTTTCAGGGGTGCTCCATTTTGCCAGGATGCCGCTCCGCTCCCGAGCACCCTCTGCCCCTGCGAGCCCTGTGCTCCCCCATGCCACACCGCAGAGA
>NW_009605002.1:586-1380 GCF_000690535.1 Cariama cristata
CGCCCCCCGCGCCCCCCCCCAGCCGGTGCAGGCGGCAGACTCGGTAGCACGCGGCTGCATGAGACGGCATTTTGGGGCTTTCTGGTGGCTTTCCTAACGGGTCTCTGTCTTCCAGGAACCTCGGGAAGTCTGGGCTGCGCGTGTCCTGCCTGGGCCTGGGTAAGTGCCAGGGTTTGCCACAGCCTCTCAGCATCCCCTCCGTCCTGTGGCTGTCGCCGGCGCTCCCCGGTGAGGACGGTGCTCGCCTGCTCCGGCGATGCTTTGCGAAGGGAAGGAAAGGGTTTTCCTCTGGCCCGGCGGCAGTTTTGAGATGCGGCCCAGAAGCTGTCAAATTATTTTCTCTCCTTCTCCTCTGATGTGATAGGAAGCGACCGGGCTATGCTGGGAGCACCGTGCTGCACGCGGTGGGGCCAAGCGTGGCCACCGCATGCCGGGGCTGTGCCAGGGAAACCGGGGTGGGTGGCTGGAGGCTCAAGGCAGTCGCCTTCAGTGCTCACCGCGTTCACCGTGCGTGCACCCTCTCTCCTCCGCAGGGACATGGGTGACTTTTGGAGGGCAAATCACAGATGAGGTAAGGATGGTGCCCCCTCGCCCCAGCCCTCCCCAGCCTTTCCCGAGCAAAGTAGGGAAGAGGTGGGGCCGGCACAGCCATGGGTGCTGGTCTCGGTGCATGTGGTGTGCCGGAGCTCACCAGCACCTCTGCGCTCCGGCTCTTGGCCACCCCCTTTGCCGACCCTCCCTGCTCTCCCCTCGCAGATGGCGGAGCAGCTGATGACTTTAGCGTACGACAATGG
>NW_009605002.1:1558-1829 GCF_000690535.1 Cariama cristata
GGGTCGCGGGGGTTTGGTGGCTCATGCGGTCCCCCGCTGCCTGTGGCTGCCTGCACCACGCGGGCAGAGCCATGCACGCTCCCCAGTACGGCAAGCAGCGGTTGTGCCCAGGGCGCGGTGGCCTGGAGGCATCGCAGCATGCCCATGTGCCCGCTTAAAAATAGCGAGCTCACATGTTAGGGACCAGCTCGGTGCTGGAGGGGGAAACGGCATCCCCGTGGCCACCGCGTTTGTGCTTCAGTCTGCTGGGGACCGGGGCCTGCCGGCTGCC
>NW_009605003.1:0-9626 GCF_000690535.1 Cariama cristata
AAATATAAAATATATATTAAAAATTCTAAATATTTTCCATATTGGAGGTCTACAAGGTAACCTCCAGTACTGAAAATGTTTTGAATCTTTTTAGTCCCAGCATGCTTTTTATGCACAGTTTACTTCAACAAAAGGATCCATCTAGACAACTTTTAAATATAAAGTTACGAAATTCATCTAAAATTATTTGTACTGTAACAAACAAGCATTCTTATGAAACTTTGTAAGGAATTTTTGTTAAAATAGAGCTGAACAATCCCAAGTTAAGGTAGTATGCTTACACTTAAGTAATAGGATCCCCTATTCACCTGGCTTTTGGATTCACTCTCACATCATTTGGGTTGTGCGAGCAAAAGCATCTCTTTGAATAGTAAGAAAGAGGTCAAATTGAAGAGTTAAAAAGTTTGCTACCAAATGTTCATCAGAAATTTATTTTTTCAGTGAAGAGCACCAAGACATTTTCTAAGCAAAATGACAGAGAACTCAGGTTGAAAAAAAATCTCTTTAAAAGCAACCAAATGAATAAGAAACCCTCACGTTCACTGACACAGCAGCCGTAAGAAAATTTACAAGAAGAGGCCAAGCACCTTTTTTATACAGTTCAGTTCCTACTGCAGGTCTGGGACCTTCACTAGTTGTTGGACAAGATCAAAGTCTGCCTTGTTGGCTATCTGTATTTTTCACAGCAGTCTCTTTAGTTTCCAAGCCAGTGCACATTTTTCTAATGTCAATGTATTTTAAAAGAAACTCTCCATTGTGAAATGGAGGTGTAGAATCTTAGAAATTACATGGAGCCTTAATTGGAAGTCTACAGAAATTAAAAGACTGTACTTTAAACATGAATACATCCATCCGAGATGCATCTAGGAAAGTTGTTCAAGACTGCTTAAGGTAATGCTTGCATTGACTGAAATAGATTATGATATGGCCTGCAAATTTATCAGACACTGAAAAAGGACTCTGGTCTGAGGTGGGGAGGTTGGCAGTTGTCAGAGTGTAATTCTGGATCTGGCAACCACTTGCCCTGCAATTCAAGTCAATGTGAACAGAATGCAAAGATTTGAAAGCAAGTAGGATGCTTGTCAAAGTATTAACAACAGATCATACATGTGGGCTGCAGTATCTTCAGCCGTTTATATGTCAGTTTAGCTATAAAGAAATAAAGTTAAAAGACACTGATTTCTAGCTAACTCCTTACCTGCAGCCATACATGCTGCATGCATGGTGGCTTATGAGCACGAGGGTGAAATTTTCAGACTTTTGTTGTCTAGCTATACTACTTTTAAACTAATTTTAAAACACCCACAGAACTATATTCTTTATTTAAACACCTGGACAAAGTTACTCTTTTCAGAATGATGGCCAAATCCAGCTCTAGCATATAGTATTATAAAATAAAATGGTGTATCAGGAAACTCCTGATCTGAGCTAAAGAAATCTTTCTAGTGTATAACCAAGACTTCAATTCTGCTTCCTCGTGATCAGAAGATATGCAAGGTATGGCTGTTACTGACCTGCCAGAAGATGCCTATTCTCATTTTCTTCATCCTCTATTAGAAAATGGCATCATGGTGTTTTTTTCCAAGAAAAGCAGATAAGGTGCAAGTCTTGTCTTATGAATGAAGGCTAGTACTAGGTATACAGATTACAAGACAACTGACCATCCACCAGTCTGGTTCATGGTGAAGTTGACTATTTGGCATCTGAGCATAAAGCAACTGATGAAGCATAAAAGTTAATACACAAAAATTACCTTCCCTAAGCTTTCAGATAACTCAATGAACAGAAGAGGCTGGTCTGTCTGAAGTGTAAAAACTGAGGCACAGAATTCTACAATGTGCCTTTAAGCTAATGATTCATGCTTTTGCCTATTAGGTTTTCCCTGGTTTCCAGTGACATACTCTTGAAAAATAACAGTGATAGATTCATTCTCCAACTAAAACCTCCATCCAAGCAATTGCATTTCTGCTTGAAATCCTTAACACCACTGGGACAGAATGTTAAAAATATGTTAACATAAACCAACATCTCACTCTTTGTGTCCTGCAGTTTTTTAATGTCTTTGGTATTCACATATGCAAGGCTGGGCAAAACCACAAAACTGAAACTTGTTCCTCTCAAAGTGGGCACTTGAACCTGCATGTGCCAATTTTAGTCAGAAAAATACAACCTTACATGAGGACTCAACTAGAGTCAAGGAGAACATCAGCTATACACACCTTTTACACACAAGTCAAGTTATAGAAATTGACCTTTATTTAATAATCAGTTTCTTTAACTTTTTTTTTTTGATACAAAGTGACATTTTCATTTTAGTACAGAAAATCCATGTCAGAACAGTACCTGTCTGTTTCAGTTGTAAAACTGGAGTCTACTCTGACTTCAAACTTTAAAAAACAAACAAACAAAAAATGAGATAAACAAAAAACAACTGCTGTCCCTCACCATGAGAAGTACTTTGATTAGTAATTCATCCATACCATTTCCTATTTTTAATTTTTATATATACAGTATTATAATAGTATGGAACAATACTATATAAAATACTATATATATTTTATATGTATTATAGTTCAAAATACTCTCTATATATAGTATATAACTACATAAATATTATATAAAGTATTTTGAACTATAAAATAGCCTCTGTAAAACAGAATTTAAATTTAGGACCAGATCTTTCTTTGAAGAACTGTGCAAGAAGAATCCCTTTTTTTAATTAAAAAAGCTACAAACAGAAGCAAAACTACAGTCTGTAGCATAAAACTAGAAACCCTACATAATGAAATGTTAGGAACAGTGACCAAGAAGCAGTTCTACTCAAATGATACTTTAAAAACAATTAAAATACAGTACCCAAGAAACATGGCACAAAAGACAGAAGAGACAGGTACAAAACCTGTGTTAGGAACACAGTGTCAGAAGTGCAAAAAACAAAAAGGAAACTGATACAACGGAGTTTGGTACAATAGGTAAATAAGTATTGCAACCAAAACTAAATGATCACTTATTTTTTGACAGTGAAAACACTAACAATTTAGTACCTTTCTAAAGGCTTTTAATCAAAGCCCTAAAACTGTGGCTGCTCTTAAATAAAAACAATCTATGTGAATGCTACACACTGAAGTACAAAGCTTAAGAATTACCCTGCAAAATTGCACCAACATAAGCTTTCCATATTTACAGTATCTAAAAGTGACAGAACACAGCATGCTAGGCCTAGCTTATGACTTTCCTCACCAGTACCTAACCCAGGCCCAACAACCAAAAATTATTATTTCTCAACACACATTAAGCTTGGATTGTTCAGATATATTATGACATTTAAATATTAGATTCATGCATAAAACAAAAAACGGTGTCTTTGACAGACAAGTGTTGACAGGATACAAACAGTGGTCTGCCCTGTAAGAGGAGTGTACTTCTTTCTGAACTTACTCCCAAGACGTACCGATTCAATCCCACGTTATTACCTGGTTGTCAAGTCAACAATGTTCTTAGAAACAGTCAAAATTGTACTAAGAGTCACATTGCGCATACACCATTCGCTCATATTCAGACAATTCACTCTGTTTTTTGAGAGTTACCTCATTAAGTGAACGGACACAGAGTTAAAAAAAAAGAAAACAAAAAACAAAACAGAAGACATTCAAGTAAACAGCAACAACCAAATACTTCGAAAAGGTTTTTGTAAACTTGTCATTCTACAGGGTTTTGCAGCATTGTTAAATTCATTACTCATGGACAAATACAGGCAGGTCGCAACCCCTCGTGACAACCTGTCAAGTGTACACGTGTGATATAAGAGACAAGCTTAGTGAAGTGATCTACCCCTTTCCACATGCCTTGTTGTGTCCTTGCGTGTTACGTGTTATCATTCCCCTTCATGAAACGGAAATCACTTACGGATATCTTTATAAAGACAGAAAAGGACAGAGTCCATTGGATAGAAAGTTAGTTGGTTATTTACATCTGCAAAGTAGTTTTGCAGCGAAATACATCTACAGTGGGCCAGCTGGGATCCACAGGACTTTGTTTTGCTCTTGATCGACAGTTGTCATAATCTGAGTGCAAATGCTTGAAAGGGCTCCTCCCTGGACAATGCCTAGAGAAAAAGAAACACCCCCCCCAAATGAGACTGGAGCAAACAGTTATGACTAATTACAAAGAGCAGTCTTCTGCATTTTTCTGCGAAGTGTTTATCAATAGATCAGAATTAATCTACCCAATTCAGTATTTGCTAGATGCATGACCCTATTAAAACAAGAAAAAGAATAAACAGAGCAAAGAGGTCAAGCATTCAATATACAGTTTCTTCTGCTAGCTCTTAAAACAGCCCAGGGAAGTCACAGAACTGATGGCTATAATCAACTAAGACAACTGTTTTGTTAGAGGCCTCCACGCACTATTTTCAGAAGCATCAGGTGGCAAAGTTGAAGTCTAAAGATGGTCAGAACCTGCTATAATAAACCTTCTCTGCCCAGCATGTGGTAAGAGTTTTATATTTACATGGTAATATACATAGAGACTATAGCTGTAGCAACTAGACACTATTTACAAATATTAGAATTAAATTATGAGGCAGCTCACAGATAGCTGAGCTAAATAAAACAGTGGCGGGTGCTAGTCCAGTTCTTATTGTCAGCTACATTCAAGGAACAAAAGGCCAACAGCAAGCAACTCCTTGAAAATCAATTCAAAAAATAAATGAATACCTTGTATTCTGCCCTTGCTAAACATAACAGTCATAAAAAGTAAAATGCCAACACTGACACAGGAGTGGAAAATGTATTAGCTTTAAGACTTAAAAAGTGAGGAAGTTCATGACTTGAAAAATGTCATGAGCCTCTGGCCTCAGCTACCACTAACGCTGGAAAAATAGGCAGTCTTATACAGCTTAAGGTATAATTTCCATTTTTGAAAAGAGAGGATTTGATCTCACATAAAATATTAGTTGACTCTGCAGTATATACTACAGTTAACAGTGTCAGGTGAGTTTGGACACAGAACGTAGCAACCAACAAGGTCTCTGAAAGGTGGCAAACGGCAGTGAGGAAGCAATTCAGATCACACACTGTGCTCACAACTTGGTACAGGAAACAAAACCAACTTGAAAGAGTCATTAGTCAAAAAATGTACTTCATGAAGCAGTCATAGAGCTCAGGTCAGACAGTATGTCATATAGCTTCATGAGGAAGCTACCTACAGGCCTATCTACAGGCTTATTTTATGCACAACGTTACAATTTCAACAAGTCTAAATGTCAATGTAGTTTGAACACCAACCCTCTCTGACTACCAGCATCTGGAAATGTTGATGACAGCTGGAGTCCACTGTACTTGGCACTAACAGAGGGAGGCTCTTCCCACAGGGCATGTGAGAAAACACATAGGACTCTTGACTGATTGCTACTTTCACTATCAGGGTAAAATTAAAATAAAACAAATGACTTAACAAGGAGCAGAAGATAACATGTGGTGATGCAATCTGGCCATGTGCGTGTCAAGTTCTGTGAATATTTAGTATGTACCATTTAAATGAACATTTGTATGGCTATTACATACCAGGTAACTGATTTTGCTGAGAACGTGCAGCTTCTCTCAGGATGCACTGAGGTAGCTTTATATTAAGTACATCCCCTTTCCCTCCCCTGCACTTAGCAAGTACGTCACTAAATATTCCTGTAAGAATCCCATTGTTTGGGGGATGAAAAGTTGGGTTTTGGCTAGTTTAGTGGTGTTTTTTGGGGGTTGTTTTGTTTAGTTTTTTTTCTTTTTAAGTTCTGTTGCCATTCACATCAAGATGGCTGGAATTTTATCCCCGCTCTTTTGAATATACATGGAACCACATGAAAATATACTCCAAAATAAGCAGAGACAGTCTCTTTCTGTTTCTTCCTCTGGTAAAAATACACTATTAACTACAATCCAAGATTCATGAGATATACTTCATAATGTAAAAAAGGCCTCTGAAGTTGAATTTAATTATTCCAAATTACAATGCACGCTCAAGAAACCTTTGACAATTTTTTTTCCTTTCTTGAAAGATTTAAAGTATGTCTCAAATCATTCATTAATTTACACAAGGGTTTTTTTTGTTGTTTTGTTTGGTTTGGTTTTGTTTTATTTCTACAATTACAAAACATTCCTTACATGGCACAAAACTGACAACACTATGTCAAATTATCTTGACCATACTTCCAATACTACTGGCTTGTAATAAAACATTTTCAGAATCTGTTTAGGTCAGAAGATGCATAACATGCTAAAACAAAAACATGTAAAAGCAAAGGATGGCACTTATCTTGAGACTTCCTCTCCCAGTAAAATAAAACATCAGAGCATGAGTTTGCCAAAAGGGAAGGCAGGATGAAGAAAAGAAGTGCTCTTTGAAGGAATGTAGGATCTTTTGAATTACATTTAAATAGATTAAACTGCCACTGTGTTCCTAGTGAAATGCTGATTAAATACTAACCTGTAAAGTACTTGCTATACTCTTGTTCTATTTTTTGAGCTGTCTCAAACTGTTCTTTGGAATGTTTTTGTGTAACTTTGTCCCTCAGGAAGATTGGGTCTTTTTGCTCTCTGTAAAAAAAAAGAAAGAAGAAAAAAAAACCTTGTATGAAAGAAAAATTTTTTTTTTTAATGGACTTGAAATGATTACCTCCAGTTGGGTGAATGTGAAAGGCTAATTAATTTGCAAGCATAATCCTGTGCATAGAGTGCCATCTACTGTGTTACAGCAGTATTAGCATAGTCCTCAGGATCATTTCAGTACTAATAAATTTACTTGCTATCAGACCAAGATAGCATTCTTATAAAATCTCAGAGATTGGGAGGGGGTTGAGGGAGAAAGAATATAACTTCTTCCAGCTCATGTGAATTGAATCATCTCATATATATATTCCAGTACTCCCTACACAAAGCTGGGCTCAAGTATCACTCTTAAAGGCTTGAAGTATCAAGCATTGAGCAAATAGAGTATTTCTACATCGTCTTATATGACACATTTTTTGAGATGACCGGTTTTCTATTATACAATCTGTTGGAAATAAAATAAGGCAAAAATACAAAGAAATACAAATGGCAAAAAAAAAAAAATTAATTCCAATCAAGGTTTCTAACACTCTCCTCTAAATCTGACTCGAGGTCCCCAGTAGGGAATTCTGTTGTAAAGGAAGTAGAATTTATAATCAACTATTAAGGTCATACAGATAGGTACTGAAAAAATATAAGCATAGTTTCTTACAGGAGTGAGAAAAGAAGCACATCTTTATTACATAAAGAAAACCACTACTAAACTAACCTATCACTGCTGTGTAGCATCTCAGAGAATGCCAACAGAACCTGTGCTATATCAAAAAGGCTGTTTAGAAAAACCTTTGGTGCTCATAACAGGCAGAGACCATATACCACTGCATCTTGTTTTGATGACTGCTAGAAATCATTGCTTCTCTAGTTCAAATGCTCTCTATTATTTTCCAAAAAAAAAGTAAATAGCTCTAATGGTCACCATCCCATTTCCAAAGGGGCTCAAGACATGACAGTTCCATTTATCATTCAAGTGCATGATCCTACAGTGGTAATGAAATAAACCACATTGCTTTATGTCTTGCTTCTACTTGAAAGTGGTGACACTTATCTTCTTTATTAAATAGAGAGTCAAATTTACCTACAGACCACAGTATATGCATTCCATAGCAAAAGGGGATTTTCCTTGCTGTTTTCACTGGAGAATGAAGGTGGGAAAGCTGAGGTTATGAATCAATTGGCACTGCATCCACACACTTGGCCCCGCTGAGAAGATGAAGAATAGCTCTTGTCATGGTCATCACTTAATCCTCACTAGATCTCACTTGTATCTGTCTTACGGTTTAATAGAAGGGTGATCAAGAAAGATCTGAGTGCTTCCTGGAGTACGTACAGTTTAGTATACATTGTTTGATTTCTTTGAAAGATTCACTTAGTTGTCATGCAACCAAAATGAAGTTAAGACCATTTCTCTCACAGTAGTTTTTATGAGGATTAATTTCCGCATTTTAAAAGAGATTTAAGATGACTAGGATGAAAGAACAATAAAGGTAACAAGCTTATTTTAAGCTAAAATAAACATCCCTGAACTATACCCCTCACAGACTTACTTGATTTGTTTAGCATTTTTGTAGCGAATAAAAATTACAATAGGGTAGATATGAACACTGTGGAGCCGTTCGATGGCATGAGGAGCGATGTCAAGCAGACAATGACAATCCTAAGATCAAACGTAAATGCAAAACACTCATTCAGTTAAAGAGCACAAGCACACATGCTAATCCCCCAATCCTTCCCCTACTTAAATCATAGCAACCCAACAGAATTTTGCTACACATTTAGCATTTTGGGGCTACTGAGCAATTTGTACCCAAAGGATTTATAAAAAAAAGACAGAAGATGAAAAACTGCAATAAATTCCATTCACAGTACCAAAAGCATGCATTGATAGAAATAAAAGCATTTGAAGAACTAATGAAATGAAAACTCAGATTGAAATATATGCAATACATTTTTTTTCAAATTTAAATATTCATATTCATTTTCTCTTTCAGAAGTCATAAGCAAACACAAGCGTTATAGTAATAAGACTTTCTGTGTGGTCTGACAGAAAACTGTAAACAATGTACAGATTTTAATTAGCGTCTGTCTCCAGGATTATTATTATGTTTATATTCTATATGACTGTATTAAATCAAATAGTTAAAAAACCAAAATCCTCTTGGGGGCGGGGGGGGCGGGGCAGTAGGGGGTAGAATCTATGAAAATAATTTCTAACTTTAATAATACTATAAAAGAAAAAAAACCTAGTTTCTACAAAAGGTGAGCTTGCATAAAAATAATCTTTAAACTGTTACATGCCAAAGTGAGGTAACTTTTATTTTACTCAGCGGCCTGGGGAACAATTCTCTGAATGCTTTAAAGGAGGACAACCTTAACATAATTTCCACCCCCCCCAACATAGTATGACTGTATATTGCAAATTGTACAAAGACCTACAGCATTAAAAGCAACTCACCTTTTCTGTTATCTCTTTTATTGAAGCTACGGTTGTCACATCAAAATGTCCACTCCTTCGTTTATAATCAATAAACAGACAATCCTTCACACCCCGTTCAATTGCTTGTTGGGAAGCTTTCATAACCTCTGTTTCATAAACCAGAAGAGATCCACTCTCATTACTATTCCTTAGGCATAGAACAAGGCTAATGAAACAATGTCTGCACATTTAGAGTCTTGAGGTTTTTTTCCATGTTTGTGCTACCATTTAGTTCACTTATATAGATATTACTATCATGTATTCTAAGCAAGAAAAAATTGGTTATATTTGTATGCTTACCAAGAGGACATCTGCAAAATTTTCCAGGGGATTCTTTGACCAACATGTCTTTCACAGCATCAAGTAAAGGTCCTAGAATAAGGACAGGCCTAGGAGAGGTACAGTCCACCTTCTGTACACGCTGATATGCCAGACTTGCAGAATCTACACACACAGAAGATTTACTTACAAAAGCATAAATTATTTTCCTGGCATTCCTCAGATAAGCAGAAGCACCCCAACAGTAATTATAGAATCATAGAATCGTTATGATTGGA
>NW_009605004.1:0-216 GCF_000690535.1 Cariama cristata
CGAGTCGGAGAGGTCGGCGGCACAGAAAGTGGTCGGTAGGGTGATCCCCCTGGAAGTGGTGCCACTCATCCTGGAAGGGGAGCTTGGAAATGTTGCTGAGGTGACTCCAGCCGTAGGAAAACTGCTCCAGGTAAGACCAGCTGCATTTTATCCAACTCCATCTACCCTACCTTCCCACTCCTACCCCCTGCCCCCTTGCCCCTCCTTGCGGATTAC
>NW_009605004.1:408-849 GCF_000690535.1 Cariama cristata
TTAATGTTGAATTTTGGATGTGGTCGGCTGATTCTGTGCAGATTGTTGCGTATCTTAATTGGTGTCATAAAGCCGAGTGTGTCGAGGCACGTCTTGGGATGCTAAACATCTGACAGAAAACAGGATTTTATTTTTTTTTTCCTGTGGAATCCGTAAGGTTTTCTACATACTTCTGCTGATAGCTGGGGTTCTGTTAGAGCTAAAATACACATCCAGACTCTGCCCATCAGAATTACCAACCTGCTAGTTGTTGTCTTGTGTATTGCCTGTATTTAAAAGTTGAATTTTACGCATAGGGTGGTTCCTGTGGTGTCACCACCATGTATTTTTATAAGTGAAATTAATGTTGATTTCTGACCTTTACTAAGGAGAGAGCATCTGAACATCTTGCCGTGACGTGCGGATGCTGCTGAGAGAACAGAGCTGGACTATTCTGTGAAC
>NW_009605005.1:0-42025 GCF_000690535.1 Cariama cristata
TGCCCGGCAGAGAAAGACCTGGGGGTGGTCGTCACAGCCGGCTGAACATGAGCCAGCAGTGTGCCCAGGTGGCCAAGAAGGCCAACAGCATCCTGGCCTGTATCACAAATAGTGTGGCCATCAGGACAAGGGAAGTGATCATCCCTTTGTACTCGGTGCTGGTGAGGCCTCACCTCAAATACTGTGTTCAGTTCTGGGCCCCTCACTACAAGAAGGACATTGAGCTGCTGGAGTGAGTCCAGAGAAGAACAAAGCTGGTGAAGGGTCTGGAGCAGAAGTCTGATGAGGAACAGCTGAGGGAGCTGGGGTTGTTTACTCTGGAGAAAAGGAGGCTGAGGGGAGACCTTATTGCCCTCTACAACTACCTGAAAGGAGGTTGTTGCAAGGTGGGAGTCGGTCTCTTCTCCCCAGTAACTAGCGATAGGACAAGAGGAAACGGCCTCAAGTTGCGCCAGGGGAGGTTCAGGTTGGTTCTTAGGAAGAACTTCTTCACTGTAAGAGTCATTAAGCATTGGAAGAGGCTCCCCAGGTAGGTGGTGGACTCACCATCCCTGGAGGTGTTCAAAAAACTTTTGGATGTGGTGCTTCGAGACATGGTTTGGTGGGTTTAGCAGGCATGCTGGATTGGTTATATGGTTGGACTTGATGACCTTTGAGGTCCCTTCCAACCATAATGATTCTATGATTCTGAATAGACCAGCTCAGACTCTCTTCATTCAGATGCTGCTTCCTCCTTTCTTGGTGGCTTGTTTGGCAAGCAGCGTGTTGTGCAAAGGTCTGACTTTCTGTCAATGAGGAGGTGAAGTGGCTGAGTGCTGAGGGCATGCCTGTATGCAATGTTTCTGGTTGGTTCCCTACTCTCTTCTCTGCTGGTAAGATGCCTTACAGGCATGGAAACTGGGATTTAGTTTCCCCAGAATTTTTTTTTCCCACTATGTGCTAGATAAAACCCACTTTTAAGCATTTCAGCCCCTGGCAGAAGGAGTGCGTTTGCTGCTTTGGGGGAATGCGCCTGTGCTGCAGTTGTGCTTGGGTAATCCCATAATCGTGATTCAGCCCGTCAGAGCAGTAGCTGGGTGTTAATGGGGATGAAATCCAACGTGGCCTCTAAAGGTGAAAAGTCTTATTTTAATTTCCAAGTGATCTGTGGGATGAAGAAGTGAAAAAACAGTAGCCTGAAAGCATAGAAATGAAGGAAGGTGCTGGGCTGGGGTTTCCCTCCTTGGCTCCAGCCCACCCATTAGCATGGGGTGCAAGCAACAGGGCTGAGGCTCAGCAAACAAGGCTTATGCTGGGTCTTTTTTGTGATTCAAGCAGTGAATGTGCTTTTCAGAGCTAAACACCCTGAACTGTGCCTGATCCAGAGCAAAGCCACCTGCACACATTTTCAGAAGCAGTGGCCAGTTTTGCTTGCTACTGCCCCAGAGTGACCTTGGCACCAACCCCCGCCACGATGAAGTCCTGAGTCCTGGGCTACTACTGATGAACCAAATACTTCCAGCATGTTAATTAATGTCAAGGAGCAGCAAATTCTGTATAAGAGGGGGAATGCCTGACTTCATTCGACAAAGCAGCCGGAGGGGGCAGCTGCAACTCAATGCTTTCAAATCCTGCAGCATAAAATCTGAATCTGCTAACACAATCTTTGGACAGAAATTGGTTTTCTCCATAGGTGCTGTTGTTTCACAGCATCCTCCATGCTGACACAACCCCTCTTCTCAAAGCCTTTGCCTCTGCTCTTCAAGCCTACCTCTCCTTCAGACCAGCGGCAGCAGCCAGGGAGGAGGCAGCGGCGTGGGTTTCCTGGTGAAGCAGAGGACAAGTGACAGGCGTCCGGCTGCAGGCAGGGCTGCCTGCCACCGCTGTGTCATGCCAGAGGCAGTGCCACCCCTGTCATCAGACAGCCCCATAATGGACAGAGTAAATAAGATATTTTATGGTTCACTTTTCTTATTGCCACAAGATATGTCAAAACATCTCAGTATTGAAGCCATTCAGATGGTCTTTCATGCTTAAAGGTGCCTTCATCTTTTTTGTTTCAATATCCCTTCTCATGGGGGGCATATAGGGTGACAAATGTTTAAAGAGGAGGAAAAATACCTCACTGAATTATTGAATTAAGTGCAAAATGTATTTTCCTCACAGTCCAGCCTGATATTAAATTTTAATCTGCCATGTAAGGATGAGAGATTCTCTTGTACTTTGTTTTCAGGAAGATTTTGAGGGGAAGAAGATGTATAGTCAATACTATCAGTTTATGCTCTTAAAACTCCAGACTTTGTCAGAGAGCAGACAGTTGAAGCCATATCTGCAAGATCTGTGTGAGATGAGGGGTACAGTTCAGTAAACTCTTGCTATTCATCATCTAAAGAACTGGAAGCAGGAGGTAACAGTTCACAGTTGTGAACTTTATGGGACAATATGAATGGTTTTTCCTGTCTCTGCACCTAGCGGATCTGGAGAGCACCAGGGGATGTCACTTAAATTGAAAAGCTGTTTGACTTCTGGTTTGCTTATCTCCCAGAAAATGTTGTGGTGTTTGCCCCCTTCCTTCTGCTCTTTTCCCTTTACTGTTCTAGACTTTCTCCCTTGAGCAGAGACTTGGGGTGAGAACACAGGCTGCTCTCAGAGTGGGGTTAGAGGGTGACTTGGGAGGTTAATATGATTTTTCTGAGTAGGAGGAATTAAATACAGGATGAAATAGATGAGGCATGACCTTGTGAAACCCAGCTAGAAGCACTACAATATCAGGCAGAATACTCATTGAATTTCTCTGCTCTCTTTGAGATAGCATTTCTCCCTTCTTGAAAAATGATCTTTTATAAACACATAGCAGCAGAGATGAAGGGATGTTATGTTTGTTTTGCTGGAGACATACTTCCTGCAGAAATAATGAAATTGAGGCCATGGATAAGTGCATAGATGCTCCCAAAGTCTGAGTGTTGGAAAAGGGCATGCATCTATACACTGACCTCTCTGGATTGCTCCCAATTTGATGCCAGTGATAGTGCTTTGGTCTTCAGGGAATACTGCACCAGACCTTGAGACCAGAGACTCGGTAAGGCACAGCACCGTATGGGGCTGAAAGCCTGCAGCAATGCAGTCCAGAGGAAGAGCATCTTTTGGTGCTGTTGCTTTTCCATGTGAAAATAAGTCCTAGAAGGCACCCTTGTTTACATCAGCCATCACTTGCCATATTGCTGACTAAATTTATAACTGTCTGTATCTCTAAGGAGACTTACTCGATTTCTTATACTTTTAAAAGGTCATGAGGAAACCTTGTGAGTAGCTGACTATAAAGACAGAAAGTGAATACAGAGTGGAGTGTCAGCACTAGGGTATTGCCTGCTGCTCAGATGCCCTCACACATCCTATCGTATAAGGGAAGGATGCACATATGCAAGTGCTGATCTCCAGCTGGGGCAGAAGTGTGTGAGATTGCTCTGAGGATATCCTATAGAAAAAGCCTGTGGGGAACTGAGGTACGTATATGGGGAGTGGTCCTTGAGTGTCACGAGGTGAGCTGCTACACTCGGGAAAAGCTCCTTTCTCTAGTCACTTTGGTTACATGAGTGCCATCTTTGTTGTCCTGGTCCAGACCCTTCATTCCTCTGATCAGCTCACCTGCTTGCAGATGAGCTGACAGTCTCCTAGGGCACATCAGCAGTTGCATGCAGCTTTGCCAAAATGTGAGTTAGTCCAAGCAGTGCTCTTTGCTGCTGTGGTCCATCAGCTCCAGGCAACTGAGTTAAGTTCACAAGAACCTCCATCTAAGGATTCTACATCAATATACTCGCACTGCCCTCAAGCCCTCACTTTGGTGTGAAGTCTACCAGTGCCAGTCTGCACCTAACATTTCTGTTAACGCTAACATGGTGCTTGTCTGCTAGCTTATTCTTTGATTATGAATGGCACAGACTGCTTGCAGAGTGTGTGAAGTGCCCTTTCCTTGCCATCATTTTAAAATTTATAAACTTTTTTAGTAACTCCTTGTCATCCTGTTGAGAAAAAGTATAAAGGTAGTTTCTCAGCTAGAAGCTTTTAGCCATCTGCATTATACTACTCCAAACACTGACTTGCAGCTCATGGCTGTATTTTGTTTCTATAAGCCTGGGAGAAGCCAGAAATCTCCTGTTTGGGTTCCTGTTGGGGCTGCAGGGACTACCCTCAGTGCGCTGGAAGTGCTGAGGACTAGGAGGTGCTCTCTGAAAGGTAGAAACCAGTATCTTTCACATAACTTTACAAATCCCACCCAGCAGCAACCATGGAGCCAGAGTGATGACTATTTTGATTTCTTATGACAAGCTTACACAATGTAATAAGGATCTGGCAGAACATCAGTTTGCTAATTGTGTCCTCAAGTTGTGTAACAACACTTCCTTGGCCAAACTCAGAATTAAAAATAAAAATAAAAAAAATGTAAGGCAACTGGAAAATTAAGCTATGGAGGAAGCTCTAAGTCGTTTTTCTTTTTCAAGGATATATATGACCTTGGGTCCCAACAAATTGGGAAATACTTTTTGAGGACTCTGACATCTTGTCATGTTTCTGCCAGTCTGCTGGAGTGACGGGGATTCAATGCAGCGTTGCCCTCTGGGTGGGACCCATGCCAGGTGTTTGGGAGGTTTTGGGTTCTGTTCCAGACTTTGATTATTTTTCTTAGGGCAAACTACTTCTTTGGTTTGTGCTTGTCATTGCTGTTTCTGTTCTGCACAGGTGTATTCTCTCACTTTCCATTTTAAATCCTGCCCTGGCACCTCAGTCTCGGGGTGGTGCCTGTGCTGCAGGGCGGAGGCTCCCAGCAGCTCTTTGCTGGCAGCACTTCCCTGGGTCACTGTGTGCCCAGATCTCACCACGGAGGGCAAAAGGCAAAGAGCTGTAAACAACCTCAAATGTAAACAACCTCCAAACAGCATCCTGGCCTGTCTCAGAAACAGTGTGGCCAGCAGGACTAGGGAAGTGATCATCCCTTTGTACTCTGCGCTGGTGAGGCTGAACCTTGAATACTGTGTCCAGTTTTGGGCCCCTCACTACAAGAAGGACATTGAGCTGCTGGAGCGTGTTCAGAGAAGGGCAACAAGGCTGGTGAAGGGCCTGGAGAACAAGCCTTACGAGGAGCGGCTGAGGGAGCTGGGGTTGTTTAGTCTGGAGAAGAGGAGGCTGAGGGGAGACCTGATCGCCCTCTACAACTACCTGAAAGGAGGTTGTAGCGAGGTGGGGGTTGGGCTCTTCTCCCCAGTAACTAGTGATAGGACAAGAGGAAACGGTCTCAAGTTGCGCCAGGGGAGGTTCGGGCTCGACATTAGAAAGAACTTCTTCACTGTTAGAGTTGTTAAGCATTGGAAGAGGCTCCCCAGGTAGGTGGTGGACTCATCGTCCCTGGAGGTGTTCAAAAAACGTTTAGATGTGGCACTTCAAGACATGGTTTAGTGGACAGGGTGGCATCAGGTATACGGTTGGACTTGATGATCTTTGAGGTCTCTTCCAACCATAATGATTCTATGATTCTATGATTCTATTGGGACTTTTGCTTTCTCTGAGAGGCCCACTTTTGCAGAGAGGGTGCAGCAGCAGGCAGGTATTTCGCCCTGGCGTGAACTCTGTCGCCTGTTTCCTAGCGAAAGCAATCATGAATTCAGAGCATGTGCCGTCTTACAAGGTTCTCACTTTCTTGCCTTCAAACTGACAGCAGAGGGGTTGTGCAGCTCTATTGGGCAGCACAAGGAGACCTGCAGTGCATTGAGCCATTATGGCCTAACACAAAGGTATTTTTATTCCCCTCAGCTCATATTGAGCAGCTGCATTTGTGCAAAGAGCTATTCCTCCACGATTCCCTAGAACATATCTCTGGTGGTGCTGGTGGAGAGGTCATTTTGTTCTCATCATTTCTCCCACTAGACCAGATCTGCCTTCATTAACGGATAACCAAATCAAACAAAACCTCCAACCTGCAGCAAACCACACCAAGGTCACACCAGTCTGCAAAGTTAATAAGGTAGCTTTTTTGTTGATTGCAATGCACACAGGTTACCAGACATATTGGGAAGTGTTGTTGATCTCTCATGTACTTACATTTATATGGCTGTTGATATGCTTCTGATATATTGATTAGTTGGAGTTTTGCTCACAGACCAGAATAAACAGTGTTTTTCTACGTACAGTACAGTGAAGGAATGAACAAAATAATTGTTCTGTAGGCCTTCATCTCTTTCTAAGCTGCCACTGTTGGTGCAAGGAGCCAGGAACTCAGGTAAGGAAGAAGTTGTATTACCTGTTCTCCTCTTAGTTCATTGGCAAAACTGCTGATCTCTCTGTCTTCAGTTTTACCCTATTTTGGGTTTGATTGTACTTAAATCTCTCTGAAAGGCTTGTTCATTGGTGAATTATTGTGTAAAAAGTGCTGTGAGTTCTCACTATGACAGTTGTGTGAAGCCTTAGTGCCTGCCTTTACTAAAGGAGGAAGCAATGTTTTGACTTGGTGCAATTTCATTTTTCTCAGCAAGGTATAAAAATCGTAATAGCATATCTGACTAAAAACCTGAAATAGAAAACAATTATGCATTTCATTTCAAACTTTTAAAAATTAAATCTTTTGGAGTATTATTTTAAAATAAATACTTTGCTGTTAAAACTTCCTATTGGGTTTTGGGTTTTTTTCAGGCGAAACAAAACGATAATATTCTACCATAATAGCCCGTCAAATTTAGTGTTGATTCAATCTCATGATGAGGGGGAAAAGTCTTTTGTATGTTTCAGTGAATAAATAGTTTGTCTGGAAAATGTTTTTCAAGTTTACTAAGCATTATTACTTTCTAAAGACTGCCTATAACCTTCTGCCTCATCAAATAAAGTTTGACTGACCACTGGAGTGAGAAATAGGCTAGCTGTTCTGTCTTCTTCTGTTGGTAGAAAATTCAGATGAGCTTTGAGTAGTGATGGTTTGAGGTCTAGACAGGCTAGTCGAAACTAAGAACAATAAAAAGCTGAAGGAAGGATTCACTGCAGCAAACACTTGTTCAAAGGGGGTTTATAGGCATGTGAAAATGAATTAGTTATGGGGTACGAGATGCAGCTGCTTACTCTTAAGGTCTTGTTTGTTGTTTTACATGTTTTACAGGAAAAGCTGCCTTGTGTTTTATTCTTATTCCTAGAAAATACTTTTGAGAATACTTCTAAGCAATGAAGAGCAATATTATGTCTTCATTTGTCATATTCAAAATTATTTATAAACAAATTCTTAAGCGGAAATAATGCAAGTCATGATTAGTACTCCTGATAAATAAGTGGCCAAAAATGCCACTGTGACTTCTAGTCCTTAAAGTATTAACTAAATTCCTGATAAATATATATCATGTATTATTGCCCTGTTCTAGGTACACTGCTTAGCAACATGGTATTGTGAAGCAGATTTATAGATTCTGCACATTAGAAGAGATGTCTCTCTAAGGATACAGGCACAACTGTAAGTGATAGTTTCTTGAGGTTTTGTTACCTATCCATGTGCTATAGATGGACACCTTCACTACGGACAAGACCATGTTAATGCACCTGATCCTGCTGAGCCTGGTGATTGGGAGCAGCCAGGGGTGCTACTGTGAACATTACCCGTGGGGGTCATGGTCTGCCTGTTCACAAACCTGCAATTACGGCACACAGACCAGGCACAGGTAGGGCGAAACTCTCTCTCCACTGCTATGTTTCTATTTATTCCCTGGTAAAATACCACTTCTGGGGAGGGGGATCTGTGTCTGAAGCTCCAGCTTCCATAATATACTGAGAAAAATTGTCATATCCAAGTGTTCACCAGACGAATAGATTATAGTTTAATTGCAAGACTTAAAAATTACAAAGTTATGTATGTAGAGCATTATGGTGCCTCCAAACAAACCTATATTTGCCAACACATGTAGTGAGGAAAGAACAGCCGGGTCCTACAACAGCCTTGCCAGCAGCGGGCATTGAGCAACCAGCCCCCGTGAGCACATGGGGCCGGCGCTCCATGCCCTGTACCAGGAGCCCTGCCCGGCGCAGAGCAATACCATTGGAGGGGTAAGCTCCAGCGTGGCAAGCCTACAGAAAGTTACTCCCTCTATGATTAATTTTATGACAACAGTTAAAGTCAAATAAAGATTCAGCAGCACCAAATTAGGTGCAATTCAGTGGTACACTCCAAACTTATGAGAAAGCCCTTCTTTTCCTGCTGGCTCTTTCTGTAGCTGTTCTCTGGGATATTTGAAGTGACATGCATCAAAAAGAATTGCTCTGTAAACTTAAGGCATATTTGGATTTTTCTTTTAACCAGTGTTCTGCAGCTACCTATTATCTCTCAATTTTTTTCATTAGGCTCAAATAATTTTCTTTATCAGCCTTCTCCGGCAGTTAGAGATCATCTACAATCAGTTTATGATTCCTTTCTAGCATATCTTGTTAAATTCTTTTAGGCAAATAAAAATGGATGAATATTATAGCCAAAACTTCTGTGACCAGCTGTGCACAAAGCAGGAATCTCGTGCATGTAACCAGCAAACATGTCCTATCAACTGTCGGCTTGGAGACTTTGGCCCTTGGTCAGAATGTGACCCATGCGTTAAAAAACAAGTAGGTAGAAATTGTTTTATATGGATTAAATGCAAGCAATTATGCTTAAGAGATCTCTTTGTTTCAGACATTCAGCTTTATGGCAATTGATCTGCAAAATGACAGTTTAACTTAACCAAGGAAATTGGTTATGAATTATAACAGTAGAAGATGGAGAGAAGAAGTTAAAATAAGCCGATCAAAATGGAAAGGGGAGATTTAGTAGCGTAAATCTATTTATGGGAACTTGCTTCAAAAGTTCCATTGTCACAATTAGAGATGAATTTTCCACATAAAGGCTAAATTAAGCTGTAGAGTTTGCATGTCTGTTTAAGCAGGAGAAAGTCACAAGAGTCTTTAGCTTATCCATAGCATTCTGTATATTCTAAAGACAAGAAAAAGAGGATCAAATCATCTGTTAAAAAGAGTTACCCAGCAAATCCTAACCAGCACTGGCTAGAAATGCTCAGGCTATATCTTACACTGATAATCATGTTCAGTTTGAGATTGCTGTTAATAAATCCAGAGCACCGTTCCTCCAACCTTTATAACCTACAGAAAAAACAGATGGATGTGCTTAATATCTGTGGAACAAAGCCCCAGAATGGCCTTTTTTTCCTTTTGGGCTTGTGTCTGTTGACTGATGGTAAACTTAGAAGTGAGATGGCAGAGAGGGAAGAGGTGAAAAGTCATGTTCAAGTGGATTTGACCTAAAGAAATGAAGCCCTGGCAAATGTAAGGTTGTAGGGAGTGGAGGGGATTGGAGTGCGGATTGGGGTAGTTATGAGGCTAGTGGGTCTGACCTTTGAGGTTGACCATGATAGCAGCTCTGAGTTTCTGTGCAGAGACAGCCTACAGCTCTCTGAATGTCCTCCTCAGATTCAGAAATCTATGCCTGAAAAGCAATCTTGAAAAACCTATCAGATTCTGTAAGTACATCTTCACATACATATATAAATTTCTGATGCCCATGCAGGTTGGGAAAGACATAAAGAAGCTGTTCTAGGTGTGAGATGTGAACCACCTTGTGGGGTTCCCACCCTGCAACTGGGATGGAGAGTATGAGGGCACTGCAGGGAGAAACAGTGAAAGAGTGAGAGAAAGCAAGCTGCAAGAGCTGAAAGGGGGTATTGCTCTCAATTAAATTGACTTTTTTGGTAATCAATATCCTCTGAAATATTTTCTTACCTGCACATCCATATCTAGAAGCGTTGTTCATTTTTAACTTTAAAAATTGATGCAACATATCTGCTGCTTCAAGCAAAAACGTGCTTTAGTGGACTGTGATCCATTTTTCCCTCTGAGCTATAAAGATCACTGCTTGTGACCTTTAGAAATATAAACAACCATCAAAATGGAGGATGTGGCTTCCAAAGTAAGTGTGAAGACTAGGGTAAGTAAGCTCCCTGTGAGGGCGAGGGATGAAGAGGTGGAAGTTCACACAAATAATATAGTGAGTGTTATGGAACCCAAATGGAGTACGAGGAAGGGTTATCTTGAGCTCAAAAGGTTTCAGATTGTCTGGTGTTACTCCTCACACTTTCCCTTCACAATCACTCCATTTCTGATTTTTACTAGACATTTTCCTACATTGTTTGACTCCAGGGCCTGTCAACAGGGACAGAAGTAACAGAAGTCTGCAAGGAATTGTGCTTTTTCAGTGGGGAAAGGTTCTTGGAGGGGGAACTGTTCAGTCACATGCAGACAGATCTCACCAGCAGGCCCTTGAAGTGGAGTGGAAAATGTATCTGAAGTGATTTGCCTAGCAGCCTTCAGCTTTGTTACTCTGAATGGACCATACTGACTTGGGGAAAGAAAACCCAATGAGCTCCGGATTTTGCTCCCAGATCTTCTTTAGTAAGAGAAACTTTCAGGAAAACGATTTTTGTCCTCCATGGTCATCCAGCGCTTCTCAGACAAGAGGTCCCATGTGTGGGAGCCGAACCAGCGGATTTGGGGATGGGGATACATGTCACTGGCAGAGTATTTCTATTTCAATAGAGATGATAAAGAACAGGAAAAAAATCTCTGTAAGCCTGTTCAGACACCATTTCCTACTGTACCTTTAAAACTGAAGATACAGGAACTGAACTTTTGATTCCTCCACTGATGTAGCCCAGGTTGTCAAGTGTTGAATCATGTATGCTCTGTCAGGGCTTATTGAGGCTCTTGGATTTCAGTTCCTTGCCTGCCCTACCTGGGATCATGGTGCAGTAGGATGTAAGGACAAAAATAACTGACTATTTCCTTCAGGGCTCTGGGTTTGATGAACGTTCA
Source organism: Cariama cristata (assembly GCF_000690535.1). Classification (NCBI taxonomy): domain Eukaryota; kingdom Metazoa; phylum Chordata; class Aves; order Cariamiformes; family Cariamidae; genus Cariama; species Cariama cristata. The sequence goes on from NW_009605005.1 coordinate 10,855, forward strand.
CCAGCAGTGAGGCATGTGGCTCTGCCCGGGTGGGCACTTAGCCACAAAAACAGGTCACATAAACAACCCTGGTTTTATTTCTTCTGCCTTTCAGTTTCGTGTCCGGACACTCCTGCGACCATCCCAGTTTGGGGGTCAGGCCTGTACTGAGCCACTGGTGGATTCCCGCTCATGCTTCCCAACGAAGTTCTGCAACATAGTGGAAGTTGATTGCAAGAATAAATTTCAATGTGAAAGTGGTAATGATACTCTTCATTGTGTAACTGCTGCATTATTGGCTATTCAAAAGATTAGACACTGTGACAAAAGAGGTTCAGACGATCCAGATCTTGTATATTGCATGCACAAATTCCAGGGAAAAGAAGCAGGGAGAAAAATCTACTTAAGGTTTTCATATGTATTAGCATCAGCTTATGTTTGCAGTTTCTTCTGTAACTAAAAGTAATTCAAGTACAGTCTCTAGCCTGGGATGTCAGTACAACCATGATAGCTAGACAGCAGCACTGTTCCAATAATATTTCTTTGCACAAATTTTTCGTGTACAAACATATCCATAGAATTTGTCTGAACATAAACTCGCACTATTTTTATTATATTTGTGGGTATTTCTTCTTTGCTTCAGTTTCAGTATACCTGATTAACCTCAGAATAACTTTATCCATGTATCTTTTTGCTAAACCTTACATTAAGCCTTTGCAGATTCAAAGCAAGGCAAAACTGGCAGAACTGAAGCAAACATTTCTTATTGGAATAATCTAGGCATTATACTGCCTTGCTGTTAATTCCAACAGCAAGTTCACACCTTTACAGGGGAAAAAGACAGACTGCCCTTTTCTGCATTCAGACATGATGAGTATTTGCTTGAAGTTTCTTGCTGCTGCTGTTTCTCCTGTGCAGGTCGCTGTATTGCAAAAAAATTGGAATGTAATGGAGAAAATGACTGTGGGGACAACTCTGATGAAAGACATTGTGGGAGGAAAAAGACCGTGTGTAACAGAAAGTATGAGAGCATCCCAGGTGTGCAGTTAATAGGCAGTGGGTAAGCCAGCTTTGCTTTTTTTTCATAAACTTGAAATTTTTATCTCACTAATTCACATAAACAAGAGAATCCCCAATTAGCATGTGAGAGCATCCCATTAAAACACATAATCTGTCAAACTAAAATTAACAAGAAATTATAAAAATTCACCAAACCATCAGGCTAGAACTTGCCCACTGCATCTGCCAGTCCTGCTCTGCACTGCTGATGCCCTAGATAAAGAGCTGTCATGGAGCACTGCTGTCTGAGTGACCCTTCCTGCCTCACAGCAACCAGAGCATCACGTACTGGCAATTTCCAGCTCAGTTATGCCAAGCGCTTCAGAAATTTTGAGGATGTTCCTCTATAGATGTTTGTTTGTCTGTGATACATTTCACATGATACCAACTATCACTTCTTCCTGGCTACTGATTTAAGCAGTGTAAAACCTAAACGTGGGATGCCTGTCCCAGGTAGTCTTGCATTTTTTAGCTGAATTTTGAACTCAGTGCACTCTGGTAACATCTCTTATGGTGGAAATGGAGAACTGCTTGTTCATTTTCATAGGCCGTTTTTAGGTGTTTCTCTGCTTAAGAGTGACTGTCTCATGCTGACATTGGGATTAGCTAGAGGGTTAGGCACTGCTTGAAAGTAGGAAACAGGATTGCTACTACAGCATTTTTCAGGTGAATTCAATATAAATAAGAAGTTGTTGTAGAGGAACTTCTTTCAAAGCAGTAACATAACTCAGTTGCTCATTTCGTTTCATTTAAACCTGCAAAACCTTCAATGCACCTATATACCACTAAATGTTTCAAGTCTGTATGTCTTTCTGGGATTTTTAATCTCTGGAAATAATTTTTTGTTAGATTTCACATTCTGGCAGGAGAGAGTCGAGGGGAAGTCCTTGGCAACTCATTCAATGGAGGACAATGCACAACAGTGAAGCGCAATGAAACAAGGAAATTGTATCGTGTTCCTGTGAACCTGGAGGCAGTCAGCTTTCAGGTATTCTCAAGCAGCAGCTCCTAGCTGAAACACTGTTGCCATAATCACAATTCAAGTTACGCACTCAAGTCTTAGGCAGTAATGTGTGTTTTAGCACAGTATTTCTCAAGTTGGTGAGGCCTGAACACGCTTCAGGTGATGTGTGGTAATGGGATAAATTGAGCAGTCGGGTGGCTCTACTCACGCCTTTCAGATCTGTGTTTGCGCACATATATCAGAGATAACATGATTGATCTGGGCTTCTCTCCTGGTTCCTCATGGCTGTGCCCATATCTTTATTCCAACTTGGTACCAAGGGCCTTGCTCCTAACCCTGACGCAATCTAGCCAGAGGCTTATTCAAGTCCAAAGCTCATTTCAGCATCCCTGCTGTATCCTTGCAGCACCAATGGCTGTCCTAACTCCAGCTTCCTTCTAGTTACCTATAGCCTTGAGACATAGTTCCTCCCCGAGCCATTTCAGCCCCTCAGTCTTGCCTGTTCCCTGCCCAGCCCCTCCGAAGAGCAGCAAAGAGGGAAGGCAGACACCTAGTCTGGGAAGCAGGAGGACAAGAAGTAGAGAGTCTGCACAGGAGTCTTGCAGCCAAGGACAAAATGAACTTGGGAACCACTGATTTTTTTAGATCTGTTATTTTAGACTTTTAAACAGTGATATTTATAAAATACTTTGAATACTATGGTTAGGGCACAACATTTGGGTGTGCACATGTTGGCAGGCCATGTCTGAAGCCAATAGATAACTGCATTGGGAAGGAAGGAATGCATCACGTGAAAAAAGCTCAACTAACGGATGAAATCTGAACTGCTGATTTTTGCCACAAGTGCTGTGAGTTTTTAGTATTACTTTAACAGGAGCAAGAGAACAAAGGACAGCCTAACATGTTCCAGGGAAACTGCAACTGGATGGCCGTGACATGTAGGTTTTGTGAATAAAGGTCAAAAATTACTGTGTGCAGAAATATTCGATGGGGGGAAACAAGCGTTGGTTTGCCCAGGTCTCTTTAAAGCTGTGTGGTTTATTAAGTTACTGATGTCCATTTGCAGAACTGTTAAGGGCTTGTGAATCTCACCTTCGAGGGTGCATCTATATCTTTTAACATTTAGAGCACCCTTTGGTATAGAATGGTGACTGGATCAAGCTTTCTTCTTGGAACTCCAGTGTGTTTTCATGCAAAAGCGCATGACTCCTTGGAGAATGGAAGTGGATTGGGGGTAATGGACCATCTCACCTCCCAAGGTCCTTAGTAGCCCTATTAATTAAATGAGTCTAGAGGAGGGAAAAATTTGAATCTTTCAAACGTCTGCAGAGATTTAGTTGAGTTTTAGGGAATGAGTAATTTCTGAGCTGATGCTAAAGTTGTCTTGGTGCTTTGTACAACAGAACCATGGAGGTCTACCAACTCGATCAGGCAGGTTTTCTCTCGATTCCTCTCCACCTACCCTTAGTCCATCATGCAGTATAGGTGCTAACACTGCAAGCATACTCTAAGACTCTCCTGTGGAAATCTGTTCATTCCCTTAGCTGGGAATTAAGAAGGACTGAAAACATCAAGCTCTTTGCCTTGTAGAATATAGAAGCCATGGGACTGGGACTTGTGGACAGAGCATGAAGGTCTGAGTCTTTGAAAAGTGTGTTGAAACACTTCCTGAAAATTATTGCTAAGTTTTGGGGCACAGGGGTGGTGAATTTTATAGGAAAATGTTACATCCTTTTTTTTTTTTCTTGTATAAATGCCTATTAGTAAGTCTACTTCTTGTATTCATCTCACCTGTTAACTTTCTCATCCTCATCTTTTGTGTTAAGAACAGTTTTTTACCTTACTGCCATGTCTCAAAAAGTCAGGCATATTTCTTCAATTAAAAAAATGAAGAATTCATTGCTTAATAAGTTTCTGTTTCAGGTTACTATTTGGGCAAATGCATTTTGCTTTACTGAATCTCCAGGTAATAGATGAAGAGGATGATGTAACATCAGATTTCTACAATGATTTAACTCCCCTGAGTGATAGTGCACATGGAAGTAGTTCATCCAGTCATGATGCTCGAAGATCTTCTGGTATCCCATTTTTATTCTCAAGAAAGACACGGGTTAAAGTCACATCATCTTCGTCCTTCAAGAAAGCCATTGAAGCCTCATATGAAAAGGTAATTGAACGTTGCCTCCAGTTTCTTCCTGTCTTTGATTTCTGTCTGCTCATTTCAGAACTGAGCTACCATAGGCTACTTTCCTTATCAAGGCATTGGCATTACATTTAAAAAAAAAACCAACATGAGAGTTATGCATTAAAATGTTCCTCTTCTGATACTACAAGATGTTCGTGCTTGTAACATACCTTGTATACCTCTGTAACATACCTCTGTAAAGCAACATGTGTTTCTAGTTTTGGTACAGAAATCATATGCTTATTCCACTTTAAAAATCATAGATTTGGCACAGATTTGAGATTATCGGATAAGGTAATTCCCTGTCCTAGTTATAGGTTAAGAAAGCAGAATGCCATGTAGTAAGAGTAGCAGACAATTCTAAAAAGGAATGAAGTGCACTCAGGAATGTTATACACATGCATGTACTAGGAATTAATGTACATTAGTTTTTGATTTGGTAACTAACTTGCATATTAGAGTCTCATGGCTGCCAAGATGCACTTAGTCATAAAGATAAGCTCAGAAATAACACATCCACAGAAAGGTTTCTGAGAACAGTGAAAGTTTTTCCCCTAAAATTCTGCACCTTTAACGCAGATGAGTACCATGGAATATAAGTTTATGTACTTCTATAGCTTACTGGTGGTAAAGGGTGGGCTATTGTTTGCACTTCTGCATGGAAGAGGCCATAGGACTCACTGAAATGAAGGCCTGTTGAAACCCAGGTGTTCTAATGCAATTAGAATGAAACTTTCACAAAAATATTAGTGTTAATATTAAGATTTCCTGTGATGGAAGTTTACTGCAGGCCTTGCTAACCTGTCCTAATGGTTAGGTAACCTGACTGCTTAAATAGTCCATTACTTCTAGTTCGAATTCAACTATATTGAAGTTTCAGCTACTGGAAACCTGTTGACTTTCGTTCTCACGTAGATACCTGTAAACACATCAGTCTGTTCTTTTGTATAACTGGTAAGTTTATTTTGCTGGAATGGTGGCTTCTTGTTGGCTTAAACCCAGACCAAAGCTACTTACGGAAATGTTAATTTAAATTAGACTTTCATCAAGAAGGTCTTTTGGATGTATGCTTGTTTTTGCATTGTTGTCATGAAATCCCAGAAACCCACCTGAAATAGCCAATAACTTTGTCTGGTGGTGGTTCAAAATGACACAGGTTTAAATTCCTTCTTAGTGGATCCACAGCAGGGATTTTAACTTGGGTCTTCCTCATGTTCTCTACTGTATCACACTGGAAGCCTCTATTTTTCTCTCTATCTGTATAAACTTTATTTATGTGTGTTTGTAGATAGATATATACTTACGTATGTTTGAGAGACCTATATACAAATTTGCAGTACTTTCTTAAATAGTGAAAACAGAAGTTTATATAGATCACTTAAAAGAGGGGGAACTTACCTGGGCTTTGGGAGGTCAGATTCAGACCTATATATTAAACTGTGCAGAAGGACTTCACATGAGCATGCCAGGGTCTCTAGAGGAGCCTAGCCACTTGAAAGGTCATGCATTTTTCCTTATTGGCATGGAAGAAAGGCAAGAACTTGACATTTTTCAAGTTTTTTTTGTTACCAGAAACTTTTTTAGCTAAGCTGACTGGTCCTCTAGTATGCCTTCTTGGTTTCTGATCTTTTAATCATAGAATCATAGGACCATATAATAGTTTGTGTTCAAAGGGACCTGTAAAGGTCCTCTAGTCCAACCCCCTTCCCATGAACAGGGACATCTTCAACTAGATCAGGTTGCTCAGAGCCCCATCCAACCTGACCTTGAATGTTTCCAGGGATGGGGCATCTATCATCTTTCTGGGTAACCTCTTCCAGTGTTTCACCACACTCATTGTAAAAAATCTCTTCCTTATATCTAGTCTGAGCTTGCCCTCCTCTAGTTTAAAACTATCACCCCTTGTCCTATCACTACAAGCCCTGCTAAAAAGTCTGTCCAATCTTTCTTCTAAGCCGCCTTTAACTACTGACAGGCTGCTATAAGGTTTCCCTGGAGCCTTCTCTTCTCCAGGCTGAACAACCCCTACTCTCTCAGCCTGTTTTCATAGGAGAGGTGCATCAGCCCTCTGATCATCTTCATGGCCTCCTCTGGACTTGCTCCCACAGGTCCATGTCCTTCTTGTGTTGGGGGCCCCAGAGCTGAAGGCAGTACTGCGGGGCGGGTCTCACCAGAGTGGAGCAGAAAGGGAGAATCCCGTCCCTCGACCTGCTGGTCACACTGTTTTTGATGCTGCCCAGGATATGTTGGCTTTCTGGGCTGTGAGCGCACATTGCTGGGTCATGTACAGCTTTTCATCCACCATCTCTGGAGGTGTTCAAAAAACATTTAGATGTGGCGCTTTGAAACATGGTTTAGTGGGCATGGTGGCATTGGGTATACAGTTGGACCTGATGATCTTTGAGGTCTCTTGCAACCATGATAATTCTATGATTCTATTACTCTCCAAGTACTTCTCAGTAGGGTTGCTGTCAACCCCTTCATCCCTCAGCCAGTATTGATAACAGGGGTGCCCCAACCCATGTGGAGGACCTTGCACTTGGCTTTGTTGAAAGTCATGAGGTTGACACAGGTCCACTTTTCAAGCTTGTACACAACCCCCTGGATGGCATCCCTCAGGCATGTCAACTGCACTGCTCAGCTTGGTGTCACCTGGAAATTTTCTGAGGGTGCACTCGATCCCACTGTCTATGTTATTGATGAAGATATTAAACAGTACTGGTCCCAGTATGGACTCCTGAGGGATACGACTCATCACTGATCTCCATCTGGACACTAAGCCATTGACCATTGCTCTCCGGATGAAGCCATCCAGCCAATTCCTTATCCACCAAATAGTCCATTATATCTCTCCAATTTAGAGAGAAGGATGTGGTGGACAACCATGTCAAAGCCCTTGCAGAAGTCCAGGTAGATGACATCCATAGCTCTTCCCTTCTCCACTGGTGCAGTCACTCCGTGGTAGAAGGCCACTAGGTTGGTCAGGCAGGACTTGCCCTTGGTGAAGCCATGCTGGCTGACTCGAATCACCTCCCTGTCCTCCATGTGCCTTAGCATAGCTTCGAGGGCGATCTGTTCCATGATCTTCCCAGGCACAGAGGGGAGGCTGACAGGTCGGTAGTTCTCAGGGTCCTCTTTTCTACCCTTCTTAAAAATAGCTGCAATGTTTCCCTTTTTCAAGTCTCTGTGGACTTCACCTGACTGCTGTGACTTTTCAAATACGATGGAGAGTGGCTTGGCAACTGCATCAGCCAATTCCCTCAGGACTCTGGGATGCATCTCGTCAGGTCCTATAGACTTCCGTATGTTCAGGTTCCTCTTCTATTACAGTGGGAGGGACTTTGCTCCCCTAGTCCCTGGCTTGAGGTCCGTCCACAAGAGAGGTGTTGGAAGAGAGGTTGCCAGTGAAGACTGAGGAAAAAAGTTTGTTGAGTTCCTCAGCCTTCTTGTTGTCCATTGTTACCAGTTTGCCAGTTGTGTTCATTGGGGGAATACAAATTTTTTGACCTTCTTTTTCTGGCTCACATATCTACAGAAGACCTTCTTATTATTCTTTGTATCCGTTGCCAAGTTCAACTCCAGCTGTGCCTTGGCTTCCTCTCCCATCCCTACACAACCAGGCAGAGTCCCTGTACTCTTCCCAGGACACCAGTCCCTGCTTCCATGGCCTGTGCATTTCCTTCCTGCCCTTTAGTTTGACCAGCAGGTCTTGACTCAGCCATGCCAGTCTCTTTCCTTCCTTTCCTGATTTCTGACACCTAGGGATCGAGAACTCTCGTGCTTTATGGAAAGCATCCTTAAAGATCATCCTCATGACTTCCACGATGTCTTCTGCTTGCATCATAGTAACCATCTAGGGTGGGATTCAGCTTACATATCCATAGGCAACAGTAGTTCCACAGGGATCTGCATCTCAGCTAATCACCTTCCTTTTGTATTGATGAAGAGAAACTGGGTGGGTTTCTACATAAATGACTGTTGATTGAATAGGGCCCTAGTAGGGCTGTTCAGGGAGTCCAGGTGACAGCCTCTCACTCTTCCCTGTACTAAATATAAGATTCTTAAAGTGAGACTAGAATATTATATAATACATTTAATTATAAACTACTTTGCTAATCTTGCCCATCCTCCTCCATGTTGTTATTTTTATATATTATTTTCTTCACTTTTTTGTCACTGAATCCCCATGCTGTGAGATCAAAGGACTTCTGAAGGCTGTGGATCAGAGTTTGTGCCCATTCCCTTAGCCCATGTTCCTATATTTCTGGCAGCAGTTAATTGAGTTGGACTGCTTGAACTACAATTTAAAAACTGAGAGCTCAAGGATAGGAAGCCATCTCCATCCCTGGGAAAATCAAGCAGGGAGAGACATGATCGTGGGGCAACTCTGATTATAATATTTGGGATGAAAGACTGGTTAACCAACATGTTTGGGTGAAAACCTGCTTTGTCAGAAGATTTCCAATTAAAACTACTGATTTCAACATCAGTCCAGCCCAGCTTGTGTTTGGCTGCTTTTTGACAGTGGTTTGTGTAACAAAACTGAACTTGAGTACTCACACTTAATTTAGACCAGGCTTTCTTTGGGAATAATCATCCCTTGTCTACTAATATTTTGTATTAATACCTGGCACTCATAGGTCAAGCTTGCTACAGGCACCGGGGTTTACCACTATGATTAAACATGTGCCCAGAAATGACTGGAGACATTGGAATCCAATTTCCTGGGACTGTTCTACAAGTGAGGGTTTCTAACATTGTGCATGCATCGGGGATTTAACATAGAAATCACTGGGTTTGACAGCTATAAGGTAAAATGTTAGTAATAAAAGTACTTAATTGCTAGTAATAAAAGCACTTAATATACTTTTACTAGCAGAAAATGCAAATGCGAGATGCATGCAAGCAGAAATTCATATTTAGGATTCAAATTCATGCTAAAACCAACTAAGGTTTTAGAATCAATATTTGCCAAAGTAGCCTGCAATTTTGTGTGTCATAACTGATATGTTAGCTGTCACAGCTGAAAATCGAGGATCAGAACCTAAATGACCTGAAAATCCTGAAAATTATGTTACCACAGAGTATTTTAGGAGCAGAATATAATCTGGGAATTGTTACATACCATATTGCTTCCATTCTTATTCTCACTGCAGCAGAAAGCTAGTATCCTTAGTTTATTTTCCAATGTGAAAATGACAGCACTGAAATGAGCAGTGCTGTGCAGAATTGAGAGCTGAGGTCCAGTTCATGCATTACGTTGCCCAGTCTTGGCTGGGAGAACTCCCTGTCTAGATGCATCCTTGTGTCTTCTAACCCAAGTCATCCTGGAGACAGAGGTGGAGTAGAACCAACCTACCAGCAGCAAAATTCAGCAGAACAATCTATGTATAAATCGGTAACAAATTATTTTATAATGAATCTTTTCTATCTGCCAGTTGGTCATTTGCTCCATTTTCCTGCCTCTCCTTTTGCTCTTGATCTCTTTGCCTTATGCCATCAGTTCCCCTTGTCACTTTATAAATCTCTTCTTCCAGTATTTTCTATTCCTCTCCGTTCGATTTAGCTACACTCCCACATACACAGCCTCTAGCATTGCAAAAATAAATGAACCAGCTGTTTCAAAAACATCATTTTTTTCTAAATGTAAGAGATGTTTCCAGGTTTTAATTTTCGGGTTTTTTTTTGTTGTTGTTTTTTTGTTTGTTTGTTTGTTTTTGGTTTTTTTGCCTCTCATGTTAACAGCCTGACACTTGAACTCAACCAGATCTATATCCCTGTGATTTAGTTTTAGTTTTAGCAGACTGGTAAGTTGTGAAACTTCGTAACAGTGAGTTAGTATCCAAAATATCCACTCACCAGATTGCAAATTACCCATGGATGCTTGTAAGTTGAAGCTTTTCCTCTGAAACTTTGGTTGTCTTACACCAATTGCTGGTGTATTTATTTGGTAGGTGCTCAGGGAGTCTTAATTTTTGTCGGAAGGATTTATGTTCCCACAATGTAAAGGAGTGACGAGCATTGTCCTCAAGAACCTCACAGGGCTCTTGGAAACTCCAGGGCTAGTTTGTTCATGGTTAAAGCAGCATGATACACAGGATTAATTAGTTCATTATTAGTTCAGTAATTAGTTCTTGCAGTGTATCTCAGGCCATACTCTTGGCTCCTCTACTTTCTGCAATTAACTACCTATGAAGGTGCTAAGATTTCTCTTTTCTTATTTCTAGAATTCCAATTTTATTAGAGTCCATAAAGTAATTTCTGTTGCAAACTTCACAATGAAACAGTCAGATCTGCAGCTTTCAGATGTCTTTCTAAAAGCACTTAACCACCTGCCCCTGGAGTACAACTATGCTCTATACAGCAGAATATTTGATGACTTTGGCACTCATTACTATACTTCTGGGAAGATGGGTGGTTCCTATGACATTCTTTACCAGTACAGCTCTGAGGAATTGAAGAACTCAGGTATGTAATTTTTAACAAGAAAATACCATTATTTGTTTAGTGGCTTTTCTTATCACTGTTTTTAGGTCTTACAGCACATAGTAAGTTCTCCAACAGCAAAAAATCCTTCAGAGTTGCACTGACCCAGGAATTACTCACACTGCCTAAATATAGAGCAAGAAGAAATTTTTGCTCTACAATGTCTTAATTTGAAAAGTTCAAGAGGTGACATTTACTTGGTAAATGCCATTATGTTCAGGGAAACCTCTTAAGACCTTCAGATCAACATCAGGTGCCACCAGGAAAAGCTGTTCCAGCATACTTCAGTGTGGGACTGAGGTCTGAGAGGTGTAAGTGGTACGTTTTGGGGTACAGTCATTAAAGTTCTTGCTATTGATCAGAAATTACCCTAAAATATTCTCATGACCACCAGACTGTCAAAATGAAAAGACAATACCACAGAAGTGGAAATTTAAGGTTAAAAGCTGTGATCCTTAATGCCACTGCTGTAACTTGCATGAGAATGGGAGGGTACCTAAAGGGGATGGTAAGCATGACTCAGTCCAACGCTGTTTGTACCGGGGGAAGCGGATGCCTGCAGTAGTGAAGTCTCCAGTGGTGGGTGAGGAGCAGAGAGACCTGCAATGGCTCACATAGATATGGGAGCCTCGGGGTAAAGTGCCATCACGTAACATGGTTATGGTGATGAAGCTGTTGCTCTGTGGTATTTCTAGGCCTGACAGTGGATGAATCAACTGAATGTGTCCGAACAGAAACAACAAGACGTGTGCTCTTCCGGAAGAAAAAGAAAGTCAGTACCAGATGCACCACAAACAGAATGACTGTGAAACACGAAGGTGACCATGATGAGAACAGAGCCCATGTCCTGTTACTTACTGCGAGAGATACCACTACCCTCAGCTAGGTTCCCCAAGTGACCTCCTAGCTTTTTTGAGCTACAGATGCTCTTCCACCACTGTCAGAGGAGCCAGTGTTTCACTGTTTGTCTCTGAAGCAAGCACTGGAAACATCCTCTTACTTGAAAAAGAAATTATGATGTGGGAGCGCCCTTCCTCTGCTCTGGAGCACCATCACTGGGGATTCAGTGGCACTGGCTAGTCCAGTCTGTCATGGATGTGACAAACATTCCCTGTGCCCTGGGTCCAGAGCCAGGTGTGCCAAACTGGGAAATGGGGACAACTAGAAATGTGTGATCATGACTGAGTCCCTGATCTTCTTTAAGTGTTTCTCAGGGCTCATTGAAAGAGTTGGGCAGCAATAACACACTCTCTGACCTTCCTCTCCCATCTTCCTCAGGCCAAGCAGACGTCTAGGTGTAGGAGTTCCCTGGCAATGCCAGAAATATGTCTCAGGAACTGCAGAAAGTTGGTGCACTTTCTGTAAGAATGGCAACAGTCATGTTCTGCATCACTAAAAACAGGGTTTTCATCACCTCCACCATGTTTTTGTCCTCATTTTATGATCAATTTCCATTATTCAGGTGTTTACAGCTGGGACTAAATATCCTGCCTTGCATGTGTTCTTCTAGAGGAGCCTGCTGTATCCCTTGCATTTTGCACCAGTGTCTTGTGTAGTTCTGAATATCTCCATGGCTGAGGTCTCAGACACTTTCATTCAGAAAACTATGACAGGCTGCTGTCATAGTGGGTATTGTTGTTCTGAGCTTAGACTTCATTCTTCCAAGAGTAGCTTCAAAAAAATTAATCTTAGTATATCTTTTTATATCATCTTACACTTTTTCTTAGAATTCTGCTGTTACATCTGCTGTCTTTGGAGGCCTTTGTCTGATAATACTGTGATGAAATGCCCTTTCAGGTTCCATTTTGGAGTCAGCTGAACGGTCAGTCTCGCTGGTAAAAGGTGGCAGGTCAGAGTATGCGGCAGCTCTGGCCTGGGAGAAAAAGGGGGCTTTTCCAGGACACGCAGTCTTCACAAACTGGCTGGAATCAACAAAGGACAATCCTGTGGTGACTGACTTTGAGGTAAGAGAAGAACAAGAATAACACTGAGGTAGTAAAGCACTCACCTATTAGCAGCTCTTGAAAGAGCTCTGCAGGTGTTCTGTTTTTTAAATCAGGATGATGTTGTGTGTGGTATGAATGCACATACATATGGGCATAGCATAAACATATTAGAACTACTTCTTGTGCATATCATTTTGTAAGCCACACCAAGTTTGCATTGTCCATAGACAGTGAGAGTAAGAGGGAGGAATATGAGTGAATTACCCCAGCACCAGCAGGAGCTCAGGCATGGGCAGGAGCTTGTTACTGTGCAGGAAAGCAGTGCCTGCTGCTGGGAACATGTTAAAAATGTCAGGCCTATGCTGCAAGGTATGGCACATGGCTAAACTGAAACAAAACAGGAGTCCCCTGGTATCTCTGTCCTGCTCATTTAATGCAGCGCGCCAGTGCTGCTGTGAGTGCACTGAGCTGCCTCCCTCCCCAGCTGGCACAGCAGCCATTCGGCATCATCAGCAGCAAAGTGCTTGAGGCAAACAGCAAATTCTGCCTGAATGCAGCATGCACTGATCTTTCTCCCACTGCAGCTGCTGAGCTCCTGAAGGCAGTGTGGGGATGTCTAATATGGCAGGGACACGGTATAAGCAAATCCCACCTCATCTATGGTGTCCTTAATTTTTAGACATGGTATCCCACTTGGTTGGTTTTCCACTGGCTCACAGAGCCCTAAATTGGGGAAATAAAAGCAACGTAAACAGGATAATACAGATGTATAGCACTGTCATGCTCCTTTAAAGCATCCATAAGCTTCAACACACCTGACTCCTGTGTCATACAGCTTCGCATGTAGGCTCTAGTGCCTTTAAAATCCTGCAGCTACCCCCCAGCAGGACCCTGCTGTGTCTGGGTAACTGCTTACAGAACTGCTGTCTACCAGGTGTCACCCATTGTGGATTTGGTGAAGAACGTGCCATGTGCTGTGACCAAACGTCGCAACCTGGGGAGAGCCCTGAGAGAATATGCGGGCAGGTTTGACCCTTGCCAGTGTGCCCCATGCCCCAACAACGGCAGGCCTGTGCTTTCTGGGACAGAGTGCCTCTGCCTATGCCAGGCTGGTACCTACGGCAAAAACTGCGAGACACGAGCTCCGGGTTACAAATCAGGTATTTGGGGTGATACTGTCAGAATGTAAATATGGTCCTTCTGGTATCTATTTGTCAAAGATGAACCTGACATAAACTTCCCTTACTAAATCCACAGCACTTCTTACCACATAGTGATGGTCAGAAAATGTAAGAATAAAGCTAGGATTAAAAAATAAAGAATCAAACTGAATAGGCACAGCTCGAAAGAAATTGTAAGACATGGTAAAAGATTCCTTAGCTACGTAATAAAGATAATAGGAAATGACTTGTTCAGCAGTAAGGATGAAGTTGAGATCAAAGATAATTGATGCAAAAATTAAGGAACCTATTAATTATTTTTCCCTATAGCCTATTATGCTTAAGACTAAATGACTAACAGAGATAAAAATTGTTGACTACAATGTGGAAGGAAAACTCAGTTGTCTTGAGGGAACATAATTATCACTCTGAAGAATTTAAGACACAACTTCATGCAAACCGGATTTTGAATGAAATTGCTACTAGTGCCATACCTATGGGAAACAGAAGAGACTAACTGTATTATATTTATAATTACATATATTTATATTCCAGGACAAAAATAAGACAGAAGGGAAAGTCACTTAGGCAGCTGCATGTCTCATTATCTGACTCTGATAAAGAAATATTTTGAAAGAAAGAAACAATTGAAGATACACAGATAGAGATGAATGTAGGAAGTCTATTGCATGTGGAAAAGAAGGGATGTGTAAATAAAAATTTCCAGTGCTTCACAGTGGCATAGACAAAATACTCCAGGGGTTAAGAAACGACCGTAATGTTTTAATTTACCTTGCAGGGGTTGTAGATTTGGGGTTTAGATATGGTGTTAGAGCTTAGACTTATTTAATAACTCACTAAATACTGAGCTATTTAAAAAGGTTGTTAATACCATGAAAACTGAAACATCTGTGTGTGCATCAGAAGTAGAAAATAAGCTGCTTCTGGGTTTGAATATTACTTGCAATCAAAAATAGAAGTGAAGTTATATTTTAGGTTTTCAGGAAGCAGCTGGAATTTGGTTGACCATCCCTTTGGAAAACTTCACATTCTACATACAATCTACTCCCTTAACAGTAACAATTTTAAATCCTCTGAAAATGGCTATTATGAATTTACCACTTTCCCTCTCATATGTGGCCTTAAGAGAAATGCTATGTATGGTACAGATCTACCAAAAGATGGGATTTCTTTTATTTCTTGCAGTTGCGGTAGATGGCCGCTGGGGTTGCTGGTCTGAATGGAGTTCATGCGACACTTCCTTCAAAACAAGAAGGACCCGGGAGTGTAATAACCCCTCTCCGATGAACGGCGGGAAGCCCTGTGAAGGTCAACGGGAAGAAGAGGAGGACTGTTATGTCTCTGTGTTCACAGACAGGTAAGAAGATGGTAGATCAAAAGATCTCCATAGTCATGGGGTAATTGACTTGTTAAGAAGCCCTCCAGAATGGCTTTGTAACTACCAAGGAGAAATAGCAGACAATTCCTGTGTCTGAACTTCTGTATTGGGGCTGAGAGAAGGAAATATCTGAAAACCTTCACAATTGGCTTGAAATATGGATTTATTGATTGTTTATTCCTAGAAAATGGCTGACGAATTACATGTTAAAGTATGCCTGTAGATCTCTTATGCTGCTTTGCGAGGCTTCTTGTCCAAAGAACATGTCCATGGAGAACTCGTCTGCTTCCATTCACAGAAGTTCGCAGTTTCCCTTTTTTTAATATCACATCCTCTTCTCTTAGAGGTTTAGGTCTGAACTTAGTCTCAGGGAGAATTCCACTGAAACTACCAAGCTTTTAATTTCCTGCTTTGAGTATATCTGATGTACCATTTTTGCATGGTTTCAACTTAAAATCCTACTTCCAATCCCAAACTGACTCCGTTTCTTGCATGTTCAACAGCAAGTCTTTGTACAGATTCTGTTTTTCTACTGGATGCAAGAGCTGAAGCAGGATTTTCATCGTCCCTGCTGTAATGACTACAGAGGGAATTCTGGAGTGGATAGGAGAGGATTAAAAGCAATGGGCTCCACAATTCTTTGTTATCATCTGAGTTAGACACCACAGGCTGTACAGCTCCACGGTCACAGAGACCAGCCTCCTTTATCCATTGCCTGATGGTGACAGGTGGATTTTGACTACACTATCTTAAACCCAACCAAATCATGTGGACTCCTTAGAGACTTCCTCCATATGCTGTTCTTTGCCTCTTTTTCTTACTCTATAAAAATATTTCATGAGTTCTGTCAATAGAAATTTTAGCCCTGTATCTATCACTTTTCAGTGCTCTCACGATCTCCCTCCTATCAACATCTGCAACTTTTGATGTCCTCCATCTTTTATTTAACAGAATAAATTTTTTTCACCGGGGGTGGGGGCAGGGCGGGACATACTCACAGCATTCCTGTCCAAAGCTTCTGACATTCTGCCATTGTTATCTGATGACACCAATGCTTAAGATACATCCTTACTACCAAATTTTTACTTTTCAGAGGTGCTCCTTGTATAAATGATGATGAAGCCAGGAGAGAAGAGGATGTCTTGATGGGTGAACCTGAGTCTGGATGCTCCAGGCCAGACCCACCAGAAAATGGCTTTATCAGGGTGAGCATGAAAAATGAGTGATACAGAAAGAAAGTGTAGTAGTTACAGAGCTGTGAAATTTTGCAGCAACTTTGCTGCATATGCCTGATACCCAAGGTAGCTACTGTGCTAGTGAGTATGTTGCCGTCTATGTGGCATGCTGTGGGACTCTAATCCACCAAAGTCCAGCAGCAACAGAAGCAAAGGCAAGGTGAAATCCATTTCAAACAGTGGTCCTTGAATCTGTAT
The DNA here is from genome assembly GCF_000690535.1 of Cariama cristata. Lineage (NCBI taxonomy): Eukaryota > Metazoa > Chordata > Aves > Cariamiformes > Cariamidae > Cariama > Cariama cristata. The sequence continues at coordinate 27,466 of NW_009605005.1, forward strand.
TTTGTAACCGTGACATCAGTTAGTGCAGCTGGACAAACCATATCATTATACGGGTGAGTGGATGACTCGTATTTCAGAGTAGGAAAAGCACATGTTCATTACATCATATCATTAGGCTTTTATATTTGTCTCTTTTGACAATGTCCAGTCTCGTTAACACAGATTTTTGAGGGGCTTTTTGGTTTCTTTTTTGTAGAATGAAAAAAACCACTATGCTGTGGGGGAAGAAGCTGAAATTGCCTGTGTGAGTGGTCATGTCCTCAGTGGCTATCAATTCCTTCGGTGTCTGCCAGATCAAACCTGGACACAGCAACCTGTTGAATGTCAATGTAAGAAAGAGAAAACTATTTAGCCCTGCAACAAAACAAAAGTGGAAGAAAAAGACACAAAAAAGATTTTAATACAAGTTTTAATAAAATGATCTGTAATGATATCTGAAAGGATAGCATTTTAAGAAGGTATTTCATGTAGAGACAGCAAAAACCTACTGGGCCACTATATCATTCCTCTTTCAAGTCAGAAGTGTTGCTATTATTGCTTTGTAAGAATATCGTAATATTCAATGCTTTAGAAAACCTTCAGGTGGATGCTGTGAGGTCCTTCTTTTGTCTAAATATCTTTAACAGAAGGACTCATCTTTTGTTTCCAGGCTTACACAGACATCTTTAAGTTGATGACAGTTATGCTGAAGAAAGCGTTCTTAGAGGAATTTGTCTACCACTTTTTATATTAAATGGATGATGTGTCTCTAACCATGACTGCCCCCCCAGGTTGCCTTGAAAATCCCCACAATAGATCAGTCCCTTCAAGTATTTATAGTCCAATTAGGAATTAAGGATCAGAACTGATCTGGGTTTGCTAACGGGAGAGATTCCAGTGGTGTTTTACAGCTCAGTGTGATTTCATTGACTTAGTGTTCATTTTATCAAAAAAATTTACCTGGATATTCTTATGAGCTTTCTATTACAATTCATTGTAATTGTTTTGTTAATAAAAACAAAAATTAAAAAACAAAAGAAAAATTAAAATACGCTGCTACTGCCATTCATATTATTTTTAAACTGTAAAATGAACGTAGTCATACTAGTATACATTAGAAACACATTGGAATTATTTTGTTATGGATTGAAAAATATTTTTAAAGACTATGACAGTGTATTGAAAATTTCTAGACTTAATTATGTTAAACATTTATTAGTTTTGAATGTCAGTTAAATGTTCAGTGTTATTGAGTGTCTTTATGGCTCTTCAGATGAAGCATTATAACTTGCTGTAAATATCTGCACATGACAAAACCAACAAGAATTATAATTTTTTCTTATTTATTATAGCCTCAGTGTGCCTCAGGCCACCAACATCTGACAGTGTCACAATTTCCCCATTTAAGCAACAGTACAACATTGGTGAAACTATGAAGCTGAGCTGCCAATCTGGGTTTATAGTCACTGGTCAAACACAGTATACCTGTGGGAAAGACCTGTCCTGGATACCTCCTATTTTGAGATCTATTACATGTGAAAAAGGTCAGTATGCCTGCAGATATTTTACCATTTCTATACTGCTCATATCAACAGCACAATTTGTTTTCACGAGCCAGAACCAGGAGGCAGATGACCGGTATTAAGACACATAGCAACTGTTCATTAATTTTGGTTTTACTTTGTCCCTACTACAGTGCCATATAATTTCAGTCCCAAACTTCTGCATTAAGTTCAGAATTTTTGGGTGCAACGTACTATACACTTTAATTATGAAACTGAGATACCGAAACTGTTTTCTTAAAAACAAAACAAAACAAACCCCAGCTGTATTAAGAAGGTTTTATGAAAGTAAGGTAGGAGAATGCATTCTATTAAAACTTCAACTTCTCTTCTTTTACAGAATTTTGCAGTGATTTTTGCAAAGACTGATGCATACTTGTGGAATCCCAACCATATCAGCTTTTGAAGAGAGAAATATGGGATAAAGGGAAATAAATCCATTTTAGGTTTTACGACAGAAGTCTAAGATATTTCTGTTCACTTTGTTATTAGTTACAATAACTCTCACTCTTTTGTTTCAGATGTGCAAACTAAAATTAGAGGTGTTTGCAATCCAGGACAGAGGCAAGTTGGATCTCAGTGTGTTTGCATGTCTCCAGAAGACTGTGGGTAAGATAAGTACTTTCATTAGAAAAAGAAAAGTAGAAATTTCTCCGCTGATAGACCAAAAGTCCATTGTGAGACAAAACAGGAAGAGTAATAAAAGACAATAGCAACTGAGGGCTACTCTCTGTTCAGATATTAGGCAGTTATGCCTTTGTATCCAAATTACACTCCCGTTTATAGACTATGAAATAAATGAACAATGATATTAACCAAATAGTACACCAAGGCGTATCCTTCGCATATACATTACCATCTGCTACTAGAGATCCCAACTCTTCCTTTTCTTCTCTTTATTTCTCCAATTTCTATATTTTCACTGTCATCACCTTGCTATAATAGGTCATGCTCCTTGTGTTTGAGATTCACCCTTTTCAGATGAACATGCTGCAAAACACACTGTATGTTTCTGTCTTCAGAGCATACAAAAATACGTAAGACTTGGATTTACTTTCTCTTTGTACAACATGACCTGCACAGACCATTGAGCCTCCAAGTGAATATAGGGTTAACCTAGAGCTGTGATGTTGCAGGGCTGAGATCAACACACATTCTCCCACAGGGCTCCTGTGTGACCACAGGCAAGTCCCCTGGCATGGGATTTGTCTCATTTATACCGGTGCCCAAATAGCCAGGTATCTTCTCTCTCTCAAGAGTCCTTGGGCAGAAAGAGAGCATGTTCAGAGGGTGATAGACATCGTCAAAAGTATATAGGCCAAATCCTCTGAAAACTAGTTGACTAAAGCTATAAGCTTAACTCAGGAGGCTAAACAAGGTGAGCTGTATTGCTCCCTCTCTTTGCAAAACGACTAAGCTCCACAAAACGATGCTGCTTAGAAATGCTTGCTCTTACTTGGAATGAATCCACTCAGGAACCAAAAGCAATGTAGAAAGAAACTGCAAGCAGCATGGCTGGATTTGCCTGCCATTGGTCCCAAAATAACTGTGCCTCAGAGGGAGTCTTGCATACACAGCTGCAGCGCTGCGTTAACTCAGACAAGCCACCCCAGGGCCTGTGAAAATTTCCCATGCCTTGTGAAGGTAACAGCACCTCCTGTTTTCTTGCGCAGGCACATGTCCTTCACCTCCCATCTGTTGGACAGGACTAAAGCTTCCTCATCTCACAGCACTGTGCTGTGTCAGGTTCAGGCCCTGCAGTAGCTGGGACAGCCTTAGGTCTTTAGACAGACATCCAACCTGGCATTGGCTTTGCTGCATTTCATCTGATGCTGGTGGAGCATTTAAAAGCATGGATTTGTTCCACAGCCTGCTAAAATACTTTTTCTTTTTCCCCTGGAGCAGCCACTACTCAGAAGACATCTGTGTGCTACATGCTGCTTCTGGACAGAATATCACCAAGCCCAGCTGTCAGTATTCAGCTGAAATGTGCCTCGGAGAGCAGGCATTTCATTTCTTTCATGCTGGCCCTTGCCATGGTGATTCCAACTTAGCCTGGGCTATTGAAAGGGCAAAGCTCTCTACAAATAGCTTGAAGAGAGTGTCCTGTGGCTATGACACCTGCTATGACTGGGAGGAGTGTCCAGGTATGACTTCCGAATAGTGGGATTTACCCAGCCCTTTAGATTGAAAAATAAAATGTGCTGACTCCTTCACTGCTCCAAGAACAGGATTTACAGGCATTGTGGTCTATCTGAGCAACTTATGGTGAGAGGAATGTGGAAGTGTAGTCAGTCCTGTGTCCCTGCTACCCAGTGTTACACTTGGATATGTGCCTTTTCCCTTAGGCACAAGTGGTGTAGTGTTGCCACTCCCCATTAGTAAAGCACAAAAGGAGCTTGCAGATTAAGGGAACTTTTTCAGGAGAATTCATGTTTAAATCCTTAATTACAGGAACGTAGTCAGCAATGTTATTGCCCACTCCCTGTGAGGCTACTATAGCCACTAATATGCACTTCAGGAGTTAATTTGGGCCACACCCTCTATAGCATATAATTAAATTATGAAATTAAATCATGATAGTACTGAAAGAGCAAGACTGGGGCCATCAGGCTTAATGGGATTTTAATGGTAAAATTTGCAAATGCCCATATGTGAAAACTGTGTTTATTAAGAGTTTTAATGAACTAGCTAAGCTGGTGAAATCCGTAGGAGGATTATTTTATAAACACTATTGTGCAACTTGGCTATTTACTGTGTAAGTTAGTGAGAAGACCAGTGGGTTTTCCTGTAAATGTCGGAGGTGCTGGCTGGCTCTGTACACATCAAGTGCTTGACAGGAAAAGGTTGAGTGGCAGCCACGCTGTTTCCTTCACTTGCTTCCAGAAACAAAAATGATCCTTATCATACCTTGTCTACTTATGATAAATAAAGCAACAGAGGTGTGCAGCAATCCTAAAACCCTGTTTTGAAGATGCAAGATTTCTGCAGCACAGGATTTGAAGTAGGTGGCTGTAAAATTGCCGCATGAGATTCGTTCCTTGTGGGGCTGAAGCAGAGGACACGACCCTCTAGGAAACTTGGGCTTCTGAGAAGGTGGTTATAATTAAAAAAAATATTGGTCTTATTATTGCAGAGCCCCTAAGAGGCCTGCATGTGCTCACACTGTGGAAGTGGCTTACAGTTGGATCCTGTGTCAGCACCTCAGTGTTCTTCTCTCAAAAGCCTACAGAGGAGCCCTGTTCAGTGAGAAAAATGAGAGGGAGAAGAGAAAAATACATTAAATAAAATAAGTTTTCACTCTGGTGCTCAGGAAATTTGAATTGGACTTTCCTCCTCACGATCTCCATAAAAGTTCTCTTTCTCATGAGTATGCATAAACATTTAGGAAATGTTTTGGTTTTCCCAAGAACCACTAGTTGGTACCAACACAGAGGCAGAAGATACTGCAGTACCATGTGAAAGTAGCTAAACAGAGGAAAACATACATTTTTTTGTATGCTTTAAGAAAGGGAAGGCCAAAACTTCGTTTCCTGCCCAGGCAATTTCTGGGAAAGAATATAAAGTCAGAATCTGATTATATCAGAAATGGGTAATGAAATAAAGGGCAGGACTGAGCTTTACCACAGGCCAGCAGCAGGTAGCTTAGCATTCATAAAGGGAGATTTAATGAACACAATATAGACCCTAAGACTCCATTTCACAGCCACGTTGTGTGCAAGGATAATTGGGAACAGAAAGTCAACTTAATATCTTTTTGTTTAGAAGAAAGGTCAGGGAAAGCCAGTGGATAAAAATAGTTAAGATACTTAATTTCTGCTTCTGTATGGGCCACTGCTGCAAAACCTGGTATTTAAAGCTGCTTTTGTCTCTATTCCTAATACCCTACCATCTAGTGTATGCACTATAGGCTTTTTGTAACTAATGTATCACAAACCTCCAACAGTGTTTTACACTGTTGGACTTTGAAATGTTAGTGAACTATAAAATATGCTTTTAGTCATGACATTTGCAGCTAAAATTCCAACGTGTTCATTCCCAGAGACACAGATGCAATGCTCTTGCCTGATGCCTTACCAGTGCCCCAAAGAAGACAGCCGTGTTCACTGCATCCAAATGGAGTCGACAGGGAGGAAGAGGACAGTCAGTCATTGCACACTGGCAGCCATGAAGTGTGCTGGCATCAGACTGGCAGTGCTGGAGCAGGGGAGCTGCCTGGCATAACCCGTCAGCTCTCCTATAAGACACCGTGATCATCCCACCATGTGCAGACTGAGCCATCCTGGCAAAAAATTGGCTCAATATGAAAGGACAAGTGGATCAAAAACAAAGAATTAAAAAAAAAATAGAGCTCACAACAGATTGTAGGGAGAAGGGTGGCAGTAGGCTTTTTTTGGTCTGAAAATGACCTGGCGTGTGGGGTATAGGGACTGTTCCCACTCCTAGTAACTCTGTGGATGTGCACAGAGGAGGATGGGGGGCAGATGGAAAAGGAGAAAAAGGAGCATTGCCTCTGGTCTCCCCTGGTGTTGGATGAGACTTTTCCTTTCCTCAGCCACTTGTTGCTTTGCCCCTGTGCTTGTGACTGCTGTGCACCCTGGTTGTCTCGCTGGCTGGGTACCTGCTACGTCATCCAGGAAGACAGACCAGGCACTTCAGCATCACTGCACGTTCCTTCTACACCTAATGGGGTCATTAAGGAGGCTATCTGTATGTGCACTCATGGTACAAATTCAGAGCGCAATACAAAATACTGAAAACCACAAATATGCAGTGATTGAGTGAACTCTTCAAATCCATGTGATTTTTAATCAAAGTAACTGAAAAGGGGAAGTGTTTGCTTTCTGGGTTGGTTTGCTGGTTTTGAGCCTTAGACACTGTTGGGGAATTTTTATGGTACCCCTCAAGGTGAGTTAAACACACATTTGTGCTTAAATGTAAAAGAAAAATGTGATGAACAATGCGTTGGGCGGAGTCCTCCCACAACACACAGTTCTACAAGGAGTCTGCAAAGATGCATCACAAGCAGATTCCTTAAATACACTGGCACCAGCACCAATCCTGAAAGCATTTGCATGGGGCACCTCAGCCCGGCCATGGATCCATGCCCGAGCCTAGCTCTGCTGCCCAAAGGTGGCCCCTGAGCTTGGATCCCTGAGCGCTCCCATTCCAGGATCGGTACAAGACATGCTGAGTCTGTTTCTTATCTCCTCTCCAAGGGAAACTTCACTTCCTTTCAAGGAGTCATTCTTTCTCTGCCATTTCTGCTTCCAGCCAGTTTAGTCCCTTCTTGTAATTATGCCTTCTTGCTTTCTGTGCCAGATCATTCCTTGATCGTAAATTACCACTGCTGAGCAGTTACAACTAGAATTTCCCCTTCAACACTGGGCATTTCACATAACTGAGGATTAGAAACCTGCCTTCCAAGAAGGGAAAAGCTGAAAGTCACTTTTTTTCACCAGTATTCAGTAGAACAAAGAAAATTATGAATAAAAAGCATGAGATGTGTCCATTGGTGAATAACCTGCCTTATGTATAAATGTCACACCTTTCGAGGGGCTGGGCAGGGTCATTTGGGAGTTGGGAGTGGGCTGGATGTGAAATGGTTATTTTCTCTCCAAGGAGGTATCAGACCCCTATATCTGGGATGTTACCAAGTTCCCCAAATCTGCAGCTTGTCTCAACTGGATGGAGCTCAAGGAAAAGAAGCAATTAATCCTGCTGCTAAAACAATAAAGTATTATATTTTCTTGCTTAAAATGTATAATAAAAATTATTATAAAAAACTGAAATAAGTTTGCCTTTGTAGTTCCATAGCTCTTTCCTCCAACTGAAGGTACATACTATTATGCTGGTGACGGTCTAGGAGAGGGTTGCAGATTTGATTGTCCCCAGATTGTTTTTTAGTGCCCCTATTTCTTCTTGCTGCTTGCATTCTGTGAGGGTATAATTACTCAGAATGGCTGTGTATACCTTCTGCACCCTCAACAAGCAATAAAGATTTCTTGCTCCTGACCCTCTAACCTTAACACTAGCTTTCCATTACAGGACTCTGATTCCAGTGTGACTGTCTGGCAATGTTTCTGATAGGAGGAATTCTTTTCTGTGACACTTCTTACCATGATAAATTGCCAGATGAAGTTATTTCCCAGTAAACAGAAGGCAGCTGTCCTCATTTCTCCAGAATCTCTGGTCTCAGAGTGGTTGTGTGTTATGCAAGCACCCACATTAAGACTTGCGTTGTTCTCTGTTGCTGATGGACATAACTCCCATATTTTCTGTTTTACAGTTGAGCATTATGGCACAGAAAGGAGACATCATCTGCCACTCACTAATAAGGTGGTGATTCAGCCATAAACTGAATCCAGAGGAAATCTTCAGCTTGCTGAAATTAGTGGGTTTTGCTGTTGGCTTCAGTAGGGTCAGGACTGCACTCACAAAGACTTGAGTTTGCTGCTGTGCTCTGTCACAGGGGTCCCCAACCCTCACATCAGAGACTGCAGCTCTTTAATGTTTCCTGCAACATCTATTTTTTGCTTGGATAAGCTCTCCTCTTCTATTGTGGTAACTTATATTAGGTAATGATAGAGTTTTCTTGTTCACTGGTGGCAGGAAATGCCACCCCTCCTTTGACATTGTAAGCTCCAAGTAATGTTATCTGGCTTGATGGACCATTGCCTTGGGTCATAAATTATAATTGGGAAGATGAAGCAAACCTGAGCTGAATCTGTCAGGGTAACCAAGGCCACAGAGACCTTGCTGATTCTCGAAGGACAGCTTTCTCGGTAATGCAGCTTCTCTACTGCACAAAAAAATCCCATCTATTTGTTCCTAACGTCAGAGAGGAAGCATTATCCAAAATAAATATAATGAGCCTTTCCACTGACGCAAAGTTTCATACAACATCCCAGCATATCTGAATTTTCACTAGCACAAGAGTATGTGAAGTGTATGTAGAATACACTTACCACAGTGAGACAGCTGAGGCATGATTCAATGGCTGGACAATCAGCAGCTGCTGTGGTGGGCTTCTGTATAAATAGTTATTGCAATTGTAATGTAAAATGCAAAATTTGACCAAATATAGAAGAGAACCGAATATATATAGAGAGTCTGTTATAATATTTATCCTTATGCAACCTCAGAAAGGGGTAATCCAAAGTCTGCTTCAAGGATTTGAAGATAAGGCAGATACATAAGTTTAAATATCAACTGCCAAACTTTTGTGAATGAGCCACTGCTTAGTTGCAGCGATTACTGTTTCCTGTTACAGCAATGAGAGAAAACATCTTGTATTAAATGTTTGAGTCTTGATGTCTTTATTTCAGCTGCTATGTGAAACGTAAACCTCTCTGAATTTAAGAATTTGGTGCAAAATATGACTGTGATTGTTAAATGCAAAGTTACTAGATGCAGTTAGCACAGAAGATGCGTACCAGAGCTTTTACTAGTGTCACTTTCTCAGTGAGTGATAAACCAGAGGCAATCTCAGCCAGTTTTTTCCCACTGGGTTCCTGCAGACCTCACAGCTGTCAACGCACTCCTGGGCTTGCACTCCAGGGAATGCAGGGATGCATCTCCAGCAGCAGCATAATTTGTGGCGTTTGTGATAGCTCCAGCTCAGTGTGTTCATGTTTGCGTATTTGGAGGAAGAGGTCCATCACAGTTCTCCTCACCTAGAGATCCCTGAGCAGTAGGCTTTGGCTAGTTGTTTCAGAAAAGGGAAGTTTCAGCTGTGTCTGTAACAGAACTGATTCAATTCTGCTGGTGGAGTGTTATGGGATAAAGATGCTACAAATAACATTGTTTATAAGTTAAAACTTAACTAGATTTAATAAACCTTCTGCTCAGAGGTGTCAATTTTACTATAAGGAGTCTTTCAACCGGCTCCCAAGGCTCTGTGTGGAGGAATTTGGGTAAGATGATCTTCCTTCCTTGGTTACTGGGAGTGAGATGTCCCTAAAGGTGTATGTCTGCATCCAAGCTAATAATCTTTGGCTGTCTTTTTAGTCAGTTGAGGAGAGAAATGGTCTCTCAGAGGACAGGATTCCTGTCTTCTTAGGTAGGCATCTAAAAACAGGCCGGATGAGCCATTCCCTAAACGTCCCTGTCTTCCTCTGCTGACTGTGAAGGGAGCTGGAGAATGACTAGGCTAAATACAAATATTTATGCCATACATGTCTAAAATTGGATGAAATTAATCCTACCTTTTCTATTTTTTAAAATAAAAAATATTTAAAACATACAAATATTTATATATATTCCTAACATTTAATTTCCAGCGCTGGATTATTTCTCTTCCAGACCAGCACCACTTATATTGCCACTTTTCAGGAATAACTGGCTCTCTCCACAAAGGACCAAAGCTATTGCAGCCTCGGCACTGTGATAACTCAAGGTTAGAGACTGGCTCCCAAAATGGTCCTGAGCACCAAACGAAGTACCTGTGCTTCCTTCTCATCGCACAATCTGTGAACCAGAAGCCATCGAGCGTTATTCACACGTAGGTGGAAGAGATGAGTGTATCTGTACGAGACACAACCAGTCACTGGCAAACAGGGGACAGGGTGATTTTAGTGCCCTGCTCATTACTCAATGGGACTTGGGGCCCAGTTGTTGCAGGACCTGCAATAACCAAAGGCAGAGCAGAAGAGACTTGATTTTAACATATTGCTTTTTAGATGAAGCTTGGTTGGCTTTTTTTTTTTATTATTATTATGCCTCTCTAGAGCCTCCTTACATCCTAAGTTGAGAATCAAGGGGTCTTCAGCCTAACACAATTGACCTTAAAGGAAGACAACAAATTACTGTAGAGAGATATGTGAAAATTCAAATTTTGGTTTTGGAAGCTGTCACTTCCATAACTTGCAGGGTAGCAGGTCCTTTCACACAGCACCATCCTTAGGTGATGAAAGCATTTACCTAGAGCACATAAGGTATCTGAAGTATCGGGACCTGAGGGCACCAGCCACACTTATGGCCCAGACCAGACTCCCACAGGGCTCCCCCACCCTGCCTATGGCCCAGGATCCTGTTTCAGCCCCTCAAGGCCATCAGGCCCTGCCCTGCCTGACCATGGACCTTTGTTGGTTGGGATCCCTGCCCATGGGCCAATGTCCCGGTCCAGCCTCGGCCTGTCCCCATCCTCAGGGAGGTGCCCAGGCCTGGGGCTGCTCAGCTCCCTGGGTGTGGGGTGGGACAGGTTTGGGCTGCCAGGTGCTGTCTGCCACCCTGCCACCTTGGCCCCTGCAGCACCCTGACAGGAAGGTAAAGAAGTCCACATTTAGCTGGAAGTTGTAAATGTGTCAGCAAGTGCAAACTTCTAATGATATTTTCTTTACTGGGCATAAAACTCAGTTACCAGGCACTTGCTCCCTATGCTGCTCTCTGCTGCTGAGATCTTGCTAAAATAATAAAAGCAGTCTTCCTCATTTATTAGATTCCTTCTGCGAGCATGGTGTTAATAGTGCAGCTGATAGGAGAGCCTTAGTTTTCCCATGGTGATATCTTACTTTTCAGACAAATCAACTACAACAGTTACCACATACAAGTGATTGCGGATAACTGGGCACCAACTGGGAATTTCAGATCCCTGATGAACAAGTAGGTCTTGTCAAACGCTGCCTCGGAGACTTCAGGCCCTGGTCAATGTGACCTGTGTGTTAAAGCCCACTCAGGGAGAAAATAAAGCTGATTGCCTGCTGTTTCCTCAGCTCACTGGCTGTTTACTCCTATCTCAGGAAGGATTTCTGACACAGCACTGCAAAGCAGCCGATCCGTAGCTTCAGATTACCGGTCTGGAGAGACAGCTGCAATTAACAGCAGAGCAGAAATTAGAGGATCTGCTCCCGCAAATCAGCTCAGCTAGAGACAACTGAAACTCATAGCCGAATAAATCATAATTGGTTGAAAACACTTGATTATTTCTTTTTCCTAATTTCCACAATTAATGTTTAGGATGCACATGTAATCAGGGTGATGCAGATTATAGTAAGGAGGTGGCATACGTGGCATTGCCACAGTCTCTTTCCAGAAATGAGTCACTGAATAAGCTGCCAGCCACTCTGGGGGTACAAGACTGAGGAAGGCCCTGACTGCACTGAAGCCCTCCCATTGATGCCCCATGACTGACTGCCCATTGAAGCCCCCCAGGAGCTGTGATGACTGCTGCCTCCCACCTCCTGATGCCTTTCAGGAGACCTCAAGGGATAATTGTAATTTTGGACAAGTTAGGTTGGATCCCAATGCACCTGTATGACTACAGCTAAAGGCTGTGGGTAGGACTATGAGGAGAAGCTTGGTGTTTCCACCCCCTGAGATCATTACTGTGTGAACTATAAATAACCAGAAACCCTGAAACTGATGTTCTGAAATAACCCACTAAAAGTGTACCATACTTAACAGCCAGGGTGATGTGATTTCAAACCTGAACTTGTGCCAGGTAGTGTTAGATTGCATTACAGAAAAATGGTGGTCTTGGTTCACCAGGGCCATGCACCAGGAAAAAAACCTATGTAAAATATTGTATCCAAGGACTGCACTAGGAGCAGGGACAAAGAACTAGTCAGGCTGCCAGATTCAACAAGCGTGAGTTACATTTCAGGAGGCAGAAGTGAACTGGTATTTTATCAAATTTGGGAACTAAGGATTTTTTGTTCATTTTAAGTTTTCCTCTTTTGATAGTGACAGCTCTGGAGACATTGGTGTCATTGTTGAAGTTGCAGAATAGAAAACAATGTAGCCACATTGTCAGTATTTGGTTGAAAATGTCTAGATGATGAGTAACTCATCTTCTATGTCCTAGTCCCTGTAATCATTACATTGACTTGAATTAGGTTATTGAAAAGATAATGTCTTCAGTGAGGACTGGAAGTAAGCAGCCCCGTAGGTATGACACTTGCTACCACTGGGAAATGCATTAGGTATTATTTTCAAATGCCTTCATTTAGGTCTCACACTTTCAAAGCTAAATTTGACGGTCAGTCCTTGGATTCACAAAAGTTCTGAGGCTGCTGGTTACAAAGCTTTGTACTGCATGTAATGACTTGCTGATTTCGATTGCAGGGGTTTGAAAGGCAGAGATGAACCTGGCAAGTAAGCACCTCTCTTATGAAACCATTTTGGGAGCTACTGTTATTAACAGCAATCATCCAAGAAATAAAAATGATCTAGAAAATAAATAGCATTTTAGAGTTGGGCTTTAGCAATGGGCTAATTTTCTGGAATTATTTCAGAACTGTTACTTTATAAAGCAGTTGTGCTTAAGATTTACTTGCTTGTGAAAGTTCAAGATGTTTTGCCAGTGGGGCTTTTTTAGTCCTGTGTCCCCAGAAGCAGCAGAGCAAGGTCACCACAACCCTGCAGCCAGTTTGAAAGAGGACCAGGTCATGGGCTTCAAAAAAGGGCACATAATTATCTTTCCTGTTGAATTATTTAACGTGGTTTTGGTCTGTGCTAGCTAGTCCTCCCCCAAAAGGGCATTTAGGCCCAATTCAACCACTCACATGGGCCCAGGACTGTTTCCAACAAGACAACTGTTTTTGTGGCAGGGGGTTAGCTGGCTGGGTATGAACTGTCCTATACCCCTTTGCCTCTGGGACTGTAAAATGAGGCCTGTCCAGTTTTATTTACTGTTATAAGCACTGGTTATTTGCTCTTTCCCAGGAATTCCTAGACTTGATTTACTTTATTCACATGCCTGTATCTGTTTTGAAACTCTCTAGCATGCACTAGGGACAGACAACAGTCCAAAGGGTCACTGTTCAGGGCCAGAGAAATGTTCCAGTCTTTGAAGTATAAATGAAACTTGACGGTAGTGTCTCAGTCATCTGGGATCTCTAAATGGGGCTGGGAAATTTTAAGAAACTAAGACCTTTTTTCAGTATTGGCCAAAACCTCAAGCAATACTCTGTATGTTCCTTCGATCTCTCTTAAATTTGCATAGTACAATACCTAATAGTATCAGATGATTTATGATAGTCATCTCATATCCTTGGTTTAGTTGGCCAGGGAATAATTTCTTAATAAGTACATGTGAAATCCTGGGTTATTTTGTTAGCATCTGTGAATACATGGTTGTTTTGTCTGTGAAATTCCTCTGAGACTTACTGTGTCAACATTAGTTGTGCAATGCTTTTATTTACTGTGTAACAGGGTGAGAACAGCAGTGGATTTTCCTGTAAATGTGAAATTTTTCTTGGCTGACACAATGTGCAGAGCCCTGCCAAGAAAAAGCTGGGTAGCGTCTGCATTCCTAACTGACTTGATGGCTGTGCTTGGGTGTATATGTGGGTATGTGTCTGCACACATGTCCAAAAACACACATTTACTGAAGGGACTGAAAATGCTTTAGCACTGCCCAACACCACCACATGCTCCCGTCATTGATATAGCCACAGATGTTGCAGTCCCCATTTAGGCTGCAGCTGACTTGCGTATGTGAGCATGCACGACAGAAACTTCACCAAAGACGTAATCATTCTTGCCCCTGTAGGTACAAATTGAGTGTCAGGACTTTGGCTCACTTTTTAGCCTCATGATATACGTCCTCTCTTTCTAAAATCAACAAGACTTATAAATGCTGAGAAATACCTTGAGTGCAGCAGCAAAACAGCACGAGCTGTCAGTCCTTGCCAGACACAGTTGTGGCTGATGCTGCTGTCCCCAGCTCTGCGTTTGTGCCACCTTTTCTCAGACTAAAAGTTGGCTGAAGTCTCAAAGCACTGCCCTGTGCTCAAGTTAACGCATCCTGATCTCCCCAGGGCTTATTAGCTCAGCCACTGCATTACGCCAGTGCAGCTACATGGTCCCCAGATCAGGCTATCTTGTGTCTAGACAGCTTAAAGAGCAGGGAGAGTAGATATGTGTAGCCTAAAGGCCATCTTTGAGACTTACGGGTATTTGGCCTTCTTGGAAGGGCATTTTATTGGTGAGCTCCCATAAAATCTGGTTGAGGAAAAAATGTAGAGAGAACAGAAGAACAAATCCCAGCTATTCTGTAGATAATGCCCCCAAATTTT
>NW_009605005.1:42056-46721 GCF_000690535.1 Cariama cristata
TGTCACAATAACTCTTCCTCTTGCTTCAGCCAGTGTTCCAAGGATTAGAAGCAGTCTGATTGCATCTTGGTGGGAGCTTCATGCAGAAAGACAACATCCAGTATTTGTGTGCTGGGAGCAATGTTATGTGCTGAATATGTGCAATCCTGTTTTCAGGGAGATATCAGCATGTACATGTCCTGGGAGATAATCCAGATGAAGTCATTCTCATTTGAGAAATCACAGCCTTGGTGTCTTTTTCTATTTGGAGAGGATTTGTAGCAGCCTTTGCCACTACATGTGCCTGGACTAACTGCACAAGTAGAATGGTATAATCTGCTTTGTGTATGTGACAGTAGTTATATAGTTCTCGTCATCATACCATTTGATCACCTCAGTAACAGTTCTCAAAATACAAGAACATTGCCTGTGTTTGCTGGTTGTCTTTAGATCAATAAGGCCTGTACTACGAGCAAGTCAGTTATCATCATACATTCTGTAATTATTCAGGAAGTGAGTACTACAACTACTGTAAAAATCTAAGTGTAATTTCTGTCAACAGTAAAACACAAAACCATGACTTTGCTTTACCAGAAGCTAGTGATCCAGTCTGGTTAAACTATCACTCTGCTCAAAAGCACTATTTGCAGCTGTTTGTTACTGCTTCCCTCTTGTAAAATTCTATTTTCTATATTCACATTTAATACAGTTCTTAGAGGCTTGAACATAATAAAAATCCATTTAGAGAAGTGCTAAAGTGAGTGGATAGTTTTCTCATGTCTGCTGTGGGGCAGGACTCTGCCTAGTGTTCCCTAACCATGAGAAATTACAACACATCTGAGGAACACATGCAGGAGAGCAGGACCTGGAGGCTGAGCACCAAGCAGTTAACATGTCTCCTGAGTTTGGGCAGAAGATCCGGGGTGCCAGCACCATCCTTCAGCTGGTCAGGACCACTCTTCTGTGTTTTGCAGTAGAGAGAGAAAGAATTCAATAGCAGTTTATACTCCCGTGCCTCCTGTCATATGCATTAATGGCTCTGCGTTACTTACAGTGGTGGCTCATCACAGTGAGCAATGCAGCAGAGCCACAGTGTGGTGGAAATGGAGCTAATCTGTGATGACGTTATGAATATGGTGGTGATGCAATGGCTTTAGGTGGTGACAAGACCAAGGTAGGAGGTTATTGGTTAAGATTCTGTTGGGGCTGGAGAGAGAACAAAGCAGCGATGCAACAGCTCCCAAGTTGAGAGCAATTGGCAAATCACCAGGTATAGAGATCTGTCCCCAAAGAGATTGCAAGCATGTTTCATCAGGTTAAGAACTGGCAAGGGGAGGAAAACAGTAAGTGAAGCTCTACGAGAAGAGGGATAGAATAGTGGAGGTGCGCTTGACCAAAGCTGTCTGAAGACATTAACAGAACAGGAGAGAAAAGGGACTTCTCAGTGATGGGGAATAATATAACTTGTAAATGTTATTTGCACTGGCTTTTTAATATTTTCAAGTTATGTTTTTCTTCAAAACACTTCTGTTTTAGTGATATTTTGCTTTAGGCAGGGCACTAAACTGCTGATCCCTTGTTACCTGAGAGGTTCCTGTCCAGGGCTGCAGATCAGGGAGTGCTTCCACAACCACAGCCTCCCGCTCCATGTGTCTCTTAACCTGAAAGGTGGAGGATACCTATGCATGCCAGGGGGTGATCTCAAGGAGCCATGAGAAGCACACCAGGAATATACAGTCTCCAGTGAAAAAGAGGTTTGCAAATGATGGCTCACACAATTAGTGCTACCATTCTTAGTTTAACAACAGCAGGTTTGTGGACATTACTTGCTCTCCTTCAGTTAGTCTCCAGATGCACTTTGGTCCCAAATCTTTTCCATGCAGCCATCTGGGAGGAAGCTGGGAAGCTTCACCCATGTCACTGTATAGGAAGACAAAGTGTCTCTCACACTTCAGGTGTTCATTTGCTGCTCCCAGATTATGAAAAGGTACATCAGAAGAGCTTTATTCTTTCCTAAGTTTCTGCTAGCTACTTGGCTGTTATGCTTGGAAACATTCAACGTCTTATGCTTAACCTGGGGCCACTACTGCTTTGTGCCCATCCTACTGTATCCTTCCCACCTTTGCTTCTGGGGCATCTCCTTCTTCCTTTTCCAGCTTGCTCTTTTTCAGAAAGGGAGCCTACCGCAGGGATATTTGAGCAGGAGTCTATCTACCTGTGTTATTCCTTCAACAGTATTTGAACCTGTTGTCTACCTTTTAACAACAGGTAACTGAAGGTATTGATTCTTTAGTATTTTTCATGAAAATAGGCAGCTGGGTAGAGGAAGATCTCTCCTGTGTCTTCCCCAAGGGAAGGGACACAGTGCAGACTTGTTCTTATTAATCAAAGAATCTATACAAAAAAGTAAATTCCTAGAAAACCAGGTCTTGATAGTGCTGCTGCTCAGGGGACCACTTTTTTACAAGGAAGCAACCAAGGCTGAATTTTACTCTACATGCTGGTACTGTTTACCAAATAGTGTTAACTAGGGCGATTTTTTTCACTCTTACTGTTTCATAAAGTTCCCTCCACTCTGTCCTTGTACCTGCTGCTCTGCATCAAGCAAGGCTTTTTACTGAGCAATTTGTAATATCTTCCAAATCACTGACCTCAGATGATCCCATGAGTCTGGCTCATCAGTTTGGATAACAAGCTTACCCTGCCTTGGTCTGAGTTAAATTTAATCTGCCACAGCATCGCTCAGTTTCCCAGTTGCTTTCTGTCTCTCAGCAGCTTCTCACAGGGTAATATTTTTTTCTTAGTTGAATGTGATTTGCAAAAATTTACCAGCTTGCTATAGTTTTCTCCTTCACTCTTCTTCTCTCTTCCCACGATATATGAAACTGTTGGTCCCTTTACATATCTCTGGGAGGATCTCATCTCATTGATAATAGGGGCATGAACATTAACTTTAAGATGCTCCTTCTTGGGACATGTATACATTGCAGGTCTCATTGGGTTTGGTGTCATAGACTGAGAAATGTGAAAGCAAGGCAGAGTGATGCTCTCAGTAGCTTAAAATAGCCCATTTCCATAAAAGCCTGTTGTCTGCCATGGAAGTGTTCTGCAGCTCTGTATTTCTGCTCTTCACAGTTCAGCTGCCCAAAGCTCAGGTCATCTAATACCAAATTCTTCCCAAGTATCCTGACACATGATGATGGGGTAAATGCTCACCCAAAAAAAGCAGGTGGTCATTTCATTCAGGTAAAACAAAGGCGTTTACCACCCTCTGCCAAGTAATTTTGCTAAGCTGATTGACTCATGTGCACACCATAGGGTTGAATGAACAGTTGGACAGATTGTTGTCTCAGCCACTGGTCCTACAAGAACCTGGTTTTCCTTTGTTAAACATTCATATTGCTTTGAAGAAAGCTTCTACCTACTCATCTTACTTCTTCCTCCCTCCCAAGCAGCATCAGACAGTCAGCTGGTTGTTTGGGAAAAAAAAAAAAAAAAAGGCATCATCTCTGTTCTAAAATGATCCAAGATGTCCTCAGATTTTCAGAAGGGATGGTGGAACTGAAGTGCCTTCTGACCTGGGCAAATATAAGACTGAAAAAAGTATGCGGCAGGTGTCAGGCAGGGAAAGGACTGCGGTGTCACAGCACGAAGGGGAGCAGACCCTTGCTGGACACCCTCAGGCAGGCGGCTAGGAGGGAAAGGGTCTAAGAGGTGTCTACAGGGAAGGACCTGGCTGGGCTGAGAAGTAGGAGGGGAAAAGATAGAGTGGGTAATTAGAAGGAGAAAGGAGAGAAAAAGGATCCCTGTGAATGTTTGGACGGGTCAGATAAACAGTGAGATGTTGGGGACTGGATGAAGCATTTGAAATGCAGGCTTCATTAATATTTTGTCTGCCTTATCTCAGGCTAATTTATTTTAGGGATGTGGAGATCCGTTCCTGATGATTATCAGGCAGCCTTGGGTTTTTGAACTGTTTCTTAAGCAGAAATTCTCAACATTTCTTAGGCCCTGTGCTGGTTTTCTACATTTCCCTATGTTTGAAGACATGAATCACCAAGCTACCATTATTTCTGTGCTATCTATCAGGAAACTTCCAGGTGATTTTCTCTTGCCTCCAGCAGCTATGGTAGCTATTGCTACCCAGTGGGCTCATGGTCCAATTGCATATTGTGCCAGTTGCCCCAAGACAAAGGCTAGAAATTGTGGACAAAAGAATTGGGAGTAACCAAGGGGCAAACACCTGGCTGCTTTCCAAACATGTTACTCTTGAGCAAATAACACAGAGCAAACAATGGATTAAAATTAATTTCGCTTTTATTCTACTTGTTTTAATCTATAAGCTATTCACAAAAATTATGATTTGCTTAACAAAGAAAAAGCTGACATTAAGTTCCAGACCTCCTCCAGTCAGGAGGTCCTTTCAGTCAGTGTGGCGGCCACCTTCCCCTCCAACATAGTTGTCCCCAGGAGAGGGAGTCTCCAAGAGAAAGCACGCCGCTCCTGTTGTGGCTTAATCCTCATTGCCAGCACCACAGAAAGCAAAGTTTTCCAGCTGAGAGTAGGGTTGATGTGAGGAAGCTACAAGTACAAACATGACAACCAAGAGAGATGTTTTATCTGGTAGGTATTTATTGATAGTAGGAAACAAACTCTGCCACTTAAAAAACATACAGGCTTCCTGCT
>NW_009605005.1:46930-78859 GCF_000690535.1 Cariama cristata
AGTGTGAGAGACTCCTTTTACTCAGGAACAATCTTAGGAGATTGTCCAAAGGTATGTATCTTCAGGGGGACTGCATGCGAAGTGTCTCCATTTCTGTGAAGATACACTTTCCCTAGTAGCTGCCTTTGAGGAAGGTTGGCTGTGGTGGAAGGCCTCTATATGCAATGGTTCATAAGCAAACTTGTCTTGGCACAAACATAAATGCATGTGACAAATGCGACTGAGTTACCTGCACTTACAAATGTAGCTCATGGTGATACTTATGATAATGTAAAATTGTGATGTTTCATGAAGCGGTTCTGTGTACGAGAAGCTGCAAGCATAGAAGTCTTCTCATTATTTTAAGCTGGCTTTACTATTAATGCACTTTGTTTTGACCTTCAAGAGCTCCAGGCTCAACGACAGGTTCAGTGCTGTGCATACTGTTTGCTTTTCTGGATAAGGCACAGTAAGAAACCACTTTATGAAAAGAGAAGAATCATTCCTCTTACTCTGTAAAGCTTTTGTTTGTTTGTTTTTCAATCTAAATCTACTCAGTGTATGCATATATTTGTGTGGCTTTAAGAAAAATGTATTTACAAGGTCAGACACTGTAATCCATCACTATAAATGCTACTTTGGCAATTGCACTTCAGCAATATTTTTTAATTCTGATGAAAATGTGAAGTAAACTTGCCAGTGCTAAGTCTGGGGCGTAAGAGCACTGTCATGATCAGTAGCAGTGAGTGCAGCTCTGTCTAACGAAAAGCCTCAGGCCCTGATTCAGAGCTGACCAGAGCTGATGCACACCATCTCATCAGCTGCAGTGGACTTCACAGCAGAGCTTACATTTGGTAGAGCAAGTTTCGAAGTATGTCCTTCCCAAGAGTTGACACATTTTGACATACCCCATGGCAATAAGCAAAATGAACTGTAACATATCTTATTTGCTCTGTATGTCGCAGGGCCTTATGCTGACAAGGGTGACAGTCTGCCCTTGGCACTTGAGCCTCCCAGCCTCGCACTCAGTCATGGTCCGATGGGCAGCAGAGCCGCTCACTGCAGCACAGATCCGGATGCCTCCCTCCTCGCATGGCCCATCTTCATTGCAAACACAGCTGTTGGATTGCACTAAGCAAAAGCACAGAGGGATGTGAAAAACACTCAGGATCGTATCCGACTCAACAAAACCCAGACTAAAACGTTTCCAGCAAAACTGTAGGATTGACAGCAATTTTCTGGAGGGTGCTTAGCACAGGAAAGATATGGACCTGTTGGAGCGAGTCCAGAGGAGGGCCACAAAAATGATCAGAGGGCTGGAGCACCTCTCCTACGAGGACAGGCTGAGAGAGTTGGCGTTGTTCAGCCTGGAGAACAGAAGGCTCCAGGAAGACCTTATTGCAGTGTGTCAGTAATTAAAGGGGGCTTATAAAAAAGATGGAGACAGACTTTTTAGTAGGACTTGTAGTGATAGGACAAGGCGTAATGGTTTTAAACTAGAGGAGAGCAGATTCAGACTAGATATAAGGAAGAAATTTTTTACAGTGAGGGTTGTGAAACACTGGAAGAGGTTGCCCAGAGAGGTGGTAGATGCCCCCTTTCCTGGTAACATTCAAGGTCAGGTTGGACAGGGCTCTGAGCAACCTGATCTAGTTGAAGATGTCCCTACTTATTGGACTAGATGACCTTTACAGGTCCCTTCCAACCCAAAACATTATATGATTCTATGATTCTTTTCCTAACCAGAAGTAACATTAGCTGATATTCAGATTCAGCGGAAAAACTAGAAGTGGAAATGAGTGGTGCACTACTGGGGCGTCCTCTCCTCAAACAGGCTGATTGCGCTTGTGGGAAAATGCTCAAGGTGCCTGAGATATTGCTCTCAAAGACTTCTCTGATGTTACTGCTTGAACAAGTCCGTGCATCTACTGCTCCAGAGTCCAGATAACATGTAAGAACACAGATCTGTCCTTGGACAGTAACAAACTGATTATGCAGACGCTTACAACTGCCTTTTTTACATACAGCCAGTTTCACTAAGATCAAAGGACCTACTCCTACAAATAAATGCGCGTAGTTGTATCAGTGACAGCAGCTAAACAATCAGATAAGAAGAAGGTCCCACCTGAGATTTATTTCTGATAACTGTGTCTTTGTTTTGGTCTTGTATGTTTATTTTTTTATGCCTGTGTTTGTCTCTTCTGAAGCTTCAGCCAGTTTTGATTATCTTTTTTTCTTATTATTTTTGTCTGTTCAACCCTGTTACACAAAACAGATGAACTCCTATCAAGTAATCTTTTCTATTTTCAAAATACAACAATAACTGTGCCTCTATCTGGGGCACTTCTAAAAACCTAATTTATTTCTTTATCTTCTCATTTCTGGCAACCCTCCATTAAATGCAATGCAGTGTAGGACACTCGGGGAAATTAGATCAGGGAATCTGAAAACTTCCACTGCAGACAGATTGCAAAAGACTGGGACTATTTCCTCTTTGCTCATAATATGAGAAACTGAGGATAGGCAGCAAAGTACAAACAAAAGTCAGTGTCTTTCCTAGACAGTATAGAATAAGACATTCAGTTCCTTCTTGCAAGATACTGCTGGGGAGACTGCTCTGCAAATTTCAGGAAAGGTTTAGCCGGTCCTGTGGGCAGTAAGGACTCCCACAGTTACAGTGTTAAGGAATTTAAAACAGGTGAATACAATGAAAAAAGAGTAGGGCAAGGGTTTCACCCAAAAGTTCCAGAGGACCAACAGTGTAACTCAATTAACAGGGACCAGAAATAAGCTTTTCCTGTAGATAGTGTATTTTTTTATGATATCCTGTGGTTGGATCTTTCTGCCATGTTTGGACATCAAACATTGGGCTGATGGTTTGGAGCAGCTTAGCAGTGCCTGGTGCTTCTGGAAGGGTCTGGAGATACCATACCAGCTACAGATAATGCGTAACTGGGGATAAAGATTTCATTTTGGTCATGTAAACAATTTTGCTTACAATTGTGAAGAATCTCTTACCATCACATTTTTCCCACGGACGGCACGATCCACATGATATTTCAGCTGCCTGAGGTATTTTGCAGTTTTCTGCATTAGTAAGAGAATATTTTCTTCCCATGCACTCCAAGGCATGCATCTTGCAAACAGTTAAAGGTGTGTTTCTTTTGGTTCTTTGATCTGTAGCACAGGTGTCCAGGGAAGGACTGAAAACAAAAGCACAGATCACGCTATTTAAAAGTGCTTTATCTTGGCACCTCTTAAAAAGACCTGAGGGAGTGAAAAACATTCAGGGTCCAGTTCCAATTTTCCTGTTCATTGAAGGACAATCTAAGAGTGCAGCAAGGGAACTCGAGACATAGACATGTGAACAGTTCAGGCTCCTTCCTTTTCCACAGGATGCTGCACCTCAGCAGAGCCAGGATCTGTCCCCTCTGAAGGACAGGGATATTACTGGGTACTTGCCATTGACCTCATAGCAGTAAGAGTGAGACTCTAGTTAAAAAGAATTCAGATCTCAATTATTCTTTAATATATTACTCATGCATGCACCTAAGTATATATACAGAAAACATTTCATATACCCATAATGATACATACACAAATGCACATATCTTAAAATATTTTATAAGTATTTCTTAACTATAAGGCATTAGAATATACTTAAAGACGTTTTCTTTGCTGTCTTTAAAAGCCTCAGCTTTTACCAAACAAAATGTTATGATCCAACATCAGAGACCAAAGATATTTCTAGAAGTACTCATACATCTCCACAGAAACCTTATGAAAAATCTTCTGTATTTATCCAGGGAATTTACTTGTTTATTTCTTGAAATTCAGATATTGTTCTGATACCCACAAAAATTAGCTTGTAAAAGTGGTAATAACAATTCTTGGACAATTTTGAAGAGTGTTTGCTTTGGGGACAGTTCCAGGAAGTCATCATCATTTGTGTTTCATGCTGTAAGCATAGGAGGGGAGGAAAAAGCCTTTCCAGTATTTCTGGATTTTAATCTCAAACCCCAAGCTTCTCCACTTGTTGTCAATGAAATCAGTGGCATTCTGTGTGGATTGAAAAAAAAAAGTGCCTCTTGGGAGCAGGGCATGCCTGTGCTCTCCTGGATGCCCTTTACAGTCACAGGTAAGGTGCTGCACAGGGTATGAGAGAGCAGAGATCTGCTCCCAGGGGATGGAGAGCTTTGAAATATGGTGCCAAAGGCTTATTTTCAGCACAGCTCCTCCTTTTGAGCTCACAATCACTCACACAGAAACTTCTAGTGTCTAATGGGTCAGTTCTGAGGGTCAACCTCAGCTAAACAGGTGTTTGGCAGTGAGGAGAAGCTGAGGAGGAACAGGCAAATGGCCCTAGTGAGCTTTGCAAGGCTGCCTGAAGGGAAGGGTAAAAGTGCCTGTGAAAGTGGCTTGTCAGGATAGCAAAGGGGAATCTGGAAGAGCTAATAAGAAAGTCCTGACTCAAACCTTTCTCACTTGCTGGCCAAGGGTTAAGGTAATTTTTATTTTTTTTTTCCTTGTTTTTTTTTTTCACCTGGGAATTAGGAAGTGGCTTTTGGTAGATCTATAAATAAGGCACTGAGGAAAAGTCCCTGCTCCAAGCCTCCAAGCTTTGGGAATGGTCTTTGAGAGATGGTTTTGAAGCCTCTTAAAAGAGCTGGCTTTACACAAAGTTTAAACTACCTGTAACATAGTACACTTTTAAGACATTTAAAATTTGGCACAGAGTTCATTAGCTGAGCCTGAAAATGTTGCTGCATCTACCTGCAACCAAATATGTCTTCAAAGATTATTAACTATATTAACATCTCCTACTTGAGTTAGCATCCTCAACTGCAATGGGTCCCTTAACTGCTGTGCTTAGTCAAAATACCAGCCACTAAATCCCTAGCTAAGTTTGTTACCTGAATTTTCCTTAATGCTCTTCTGTTAACATAAAGAATGATGTTAACCCTCTTATTCTGAGGACAACAAAAGGACACAGCAAGAGGACAGCCCAGCGAATACACAGCACCAAGCAGCTGATAAAGGAAGCCTGTGCATTTGCCTGCATTATATTGTTTGTTCATCTGGCTGCACAGACTATGAGTTAGTGGTGCGCTGATTTATAATGTGAAAGTTATCTTTACAGACAGAGGTGTAAGAAAAACTTCATCTTTAAATATCATCTTAAATTTGGAAGAACAAAGTGCGATCCAGAGAAAGCATCTAATCTGTAATTAACTTGTTCATTACATTTAAAATTGTTCAGAGGCCTTCTTTATTTGCCTGAGTGATAAACCTCAATATCTGAGTCTTAAGGTCAAAATCTTGTACACAAGACATCTTAATTTAGCTGAAAAGATTAAGGCCAGACACAAGTGCACTAATCTGTCTCCTTTGCACTACTTTGGCAGAAGAGGGGAAGGAAGCTGATTTTATCAGCTGCCAAAGGTTGAACCGAGGGAGTTCATGCTCCATGTTGCCAATCTCTTGCTATAGTATAATCCCTCAAACTGTCTTGAGAGTGTGTCACATACTTGCTATAGCTAGTTCAGTTGGGAGAAACCCAGTGGAAATTGATATGTTCAGATGCATAAGAAAAAGAATGGAGAATCTGTACTTGTAAGAGAAATTAATAATTTGCACTCATTGCTGAGAAAGAATATTACAGGGCTGGAAGCATCACATTATTAGAGGCAAGGAAGAATCCTTGTGTAAAGTGAATATGAGAAATTCAGTACCTTTTACCTGAAAAAGAAGGCTTGGAAAAGAACAAGATTTTACTAAAGCACATATTGTGAGAAATGAAATAGCATATGTATGTCAGCAAATACCTTCTCTCCCTTTCACCTACAATGACAGGCAGGCAATTTTCAGTGAAACTAAAAAGTGAAAAATTCAGCATGCTGGAAATAATTTTAAGAAGTTAAAATCATAATCAAGACCATAAGTTTTAATATAACACTGGCCAAGAACTCTTAGGTGAGACATAGATGCTATGCAAATAAATTTGAGGGAAAAAAGAGGGGATAGTACTTAAAAATTATCAAATCTCATGTTTTATTGTGGAGCTACTGGAGGCTAAGATTTCATCTGTATTAACACACTAACTGTGCTCTGAGCCCTTCCTTGCACTAATGCCAATTCACATAGAATAGCTGGTGTCCATACTGTTAAACTCTCTTTGTCCCCCAAAAATGGGGACTGCATCAGACGGGAATGGTCCCTGACCCTTGTAATTCCTGCACTGTGCCTGGGAATTATCCAGGAGTTAGCCCTTGCCAAAGCTCTACCAGGAGCTGCTTTAGCAATTTAGCAGCTCTAGTGCCCAGCATCATTCCATTGCTCTAACTAATGAGGACTGATTTAGCCTAAGGCACCATGTTATGAGGGACAAATTACCCCTCACCAGCCTGTTGTGGGGTTCTCGTGCTGTCCTGGGAAGTCTTGGTTGCTAGTTTCTTGGAAACTGAAAGGATGTAGGATGGGTCTGAAACCATGGTATTCCTGAATTCCCACGTAAACTCTTGTTCCCAGCTTTCTTCCAAGCAGAGGCTGCTGCTGAAAGTCACTGCTACAGCAAAGCAAATCAAGTTGCTTCTGCTCTCTGAGGAAGCATGAAGATCTGCTTACATGTCTTATTCCCACAGCCTTAACATGCTCACAAATTAGTCTGATGATTTATCCTTCTATTATTAGATGTGTTATTTCAAGACAGAGTGAAAAGATGGCATCAGGTAACAGAAATGACCGTTATCTATCTTCCTGCCATTTTGAACATAATTATAAAAAATAGAAACAGGCAAGTAGTAGATTAATTATAACTGAAGCCTGAATGCATAACTGAATGTAATTCATTTAACTTCCAAGGTTATTGTGACTCTGCCCAAGGCTTTTCCTAGCATTGTGGACTCCCCTCATCTTCTATGTAACTAACCTCAACACACCCATGAACCAGAGGAGGGGTTGTTGCGTCACTTTAATGAGTATTGAGACAAAAAGAGTAGGACCAGAAAATTTAAAATATTTAGGTGTTTAAGGAAAGGAACAGGGTCTTAGCAGAGTTGTTAGAAACCTGGCATTTACCTTCACATGCAAGGCAAAGGCCTCATACACTAGGAAGTGCCCAGTGAATCTACTAAACCTGAACTAAGCTCACCAATTTTAATTTTGAGATATTAAAAGTGTGTTAATTTTGGCGTAGAACCAGAGTCACCATGTAGGCCACTCATGAACTATGTGGCTGATGGAAAGTAGACATCCTCCACTGTGAAGTTCTGTTACCTTGAAATCACTTGAGTCGACTTCAAAATTTCTTCCTCCTACTACACAAGGACAAGACAAATTTGATCTGTTATGATGGAGTTTCCAAATGTCTCAGCTCCTGCTGCGACATAAACCTGGCCAGATTTCATATGCAGAGTTCACACTCAGTGTGATGACTTTATAAGAGACTTCATCCAGTCTATGCAAACCAGTCCAGATGTTGGAGTGCTGAGCAGTTTGGCACATCTGGCTGTCAGTGCCAGGTGATCTCAGGTGTCTTTTTGTTACTCCTCTGTTTTGGTTCTGTTACCTTCATGTTTAGCAAAGAACTGAGAGAGTTACTAATTTCCTTACACTTCTCTAGTATTGCTTATTGTAGAATATAGGCTTAGATCAAACTGGAAACAATAAACTCTGGTCTGTAAGTTATGAGGTCAGGAAAGGTGACGTGGTCTGTGCAAACTGCTGTGTAAAGGGGAGGTTAGATTATTGTGCCTTTCATAACTCTCCAGTCTCTGAGCAGGGAAAAGAAATCTGCTTTATTTCACTAGCTTACTGGTTTGATGGTTTATGTCCCAAGGGCCTCTGTTCTAACTTTTCCTCAATCTTCTAAATCTTCAAAATACCATTTTATCTTTTTCCATCTATTTCACAGATCAAGTGGAGCTGAAATTATGCTTTCACCTTCTGTCATCCAACCAAATTCCATCAGTGCTAAAACCCACTGACAGCTCTGACAAGGCAGGTAAGTGATGAACAGGACATTGATTGAGCTGTAAAGCAAACAAAGTACAATGCCTCCTTCTCATATGAGTAAAGCTTTCTCATCTGTCATGGACTGAAGACTTAAGGAATTTAATTGGTCTTGAATAAAGTGAGAAAGTCATTGCCAAATTCAGCCTGAACTTACCCACATTCATAGGGCATTTTGCACACACATTGTGACTGATGTACTTTCTCCCATGGCTGACATTTAGGCTCTGTCACTTCTGGTTTCACACTGGGCACTGAAGCAGAACACAGACAGTGCTATTAAGGGTCAGAAAAACAAGGCTGTTAAAGGTCTAGTTTGAAGTTATGCTACCAGTTTAGCTTAAAAGGCACTAAATTATACAAGCCTGACAGAAAGTCACATCCTGCGTGTTCATTAAAAGTATCTAGTGCATGGAAGGAATCAACACTATTAAAAAGATATGATACACTTTGCAAAGTTACTGTTCAGTAATTTATCCATGGATCATGAATCAGATGGAAGGAGACAGGTACTATGTTCAAGCTTAAACATTCATCTCATTTCTGAGGCAGCTGGCTGTTTGTGTCTGCTAAACTTGGCAGTGCTGAATCATAGCTGGCAACAACTTTACCATTAGGTTTCAGAGTTACTGGTTCCTCTATTGTCACGAGAAAAGCTAAGGCTTCAAAGTCCTATGTAGAAATGTGAACCTGAATGTCTTTATACACTGAGGGTAATGAAAATTACAAGTTCCATCATTAGTCCTCAAACTGCACTAACTTTAAAAATAATCACAATAGTGATTCTTGGGGAATTTTCATCATCGCACATGTACTATTCTTTGAGTGTTGAGTTGTATTCCAAGCTTGAAAACAAAATAGGCCTTTGCTAAACTTTCCTCTGGAGATTTTTGTAGCAAGCAATGGCAAGACTTTGCTAAATCCATACAGACACCCTTTCTGAGTTTTATCCTGATTTGTGTTTTAGATTACATGTCTGTAGTTTTCTACTTTAATATGAAAATTTAATACCCCTGAACATTGTTGCCTTTTAAAAAACAAAAAAATTCTCCCTTACAAATTAAGACTTGCTAAGCAAAATACATAGGCAGAAATTGCCAGAGAAGGAAAAAAAAAAAAAAGAGTTGCAGTGCGTTGCAATACAGACAGCAGGCATGATCTTGTGTTGCTGCAGAGGGGAATAGTCTGTCCAGGAAAGAAACTCCTGTACTGCACTTGGAGGACTGCAATGGCTTACCTGTTGATCTCGTGCACTGGATGGTCTTCATGTCAGGAGACCACTTGAGACTGGGCTCACACAAAATGGAGCGTGCCCCTTCTAAGAGCATGCCGTGTGGACAAGACAGAGTTATTCTCTCACCGATCTCATACAGAGGTTTCCATGGCTCTCCTTGCAAACCCCCCTCCAGGACAGGCAAGAGACAAGAGGTTTCTAAGAATTGAAGCATTCAAGATAGCCACAGTGAATCAGTGGATTGCAGAAAACAATGTTTTATCTTCTCCTAAATTCCTTAACAAATTGAATGGTAAGATTAGCTGATTTTCCTGTAGAAACATATCAATCATGTTAGCACAGGATACTAACTCCTCACACCAGCCAAAGATGTGCAATACCAAGGACAGAGTGACAATATCTTCTCCTGCTGCCTGCAGGTCCAATCCTAGCTTGAAGAGGGCTTCTCTGTTCTTAGGACCCACACTTCTGTTGAGGGTTCATCCTATAGAGTAACATCCTAGTAGAGAGAGGTCATGCATACAGGACCCTGGGATACGATGTACTGATATACAAATAGATGGTATTTAAACAGTGTGGACTAGCATTTGTGGGCAGTCAGTCCAGGTTGGAAGGAGGAAAGGATGGTGTTGAACTGCAGGTCTGAAAATTCCCAAGTTTGTATGGTCACACTAAAAGTTGACTCACAAATAAACTGTTCAGGGAAAAAAAGAAACCCTAATGGTTACTGACCAAATTGGAGGAAAAGAGTGAAGTGGGGAGACCATCCAAGATGTAAAGTGATCCTTGGAGTTGTGTTCTTACGACAAGGTGGTTATTTGAGAACTTTGTGGTTGCCCAATGCTGCCCACTGGACCTTTTCCTCAGCTGACTTTAGACATAGACTCATTGCATTGGCTCTTGGATACAGCCACAGTACTGAATTAAGCAACAAAGTTTGTTTTCACAAGAAGTAATTCCTGGCTTGGAATTTAGTCTCCCTCGCCTAGAGCATTCCTTAAAACCAGACTTTACGGGCATGTTTCTATTTCAGTATTACAATATCTGGATTCAAAATAAAAGTCAATTTAGACCTGATTATGTCTAGGGAACTGGGAAATGCAGGTGTGTACTTTAGCCACATTGTTGTTGGAAAGCAGATGTTCAGAGATGTTTCACTGGAATTCAGGAATGGAGCTGTATTTCAAAACAAGAATCAGACATACCCTTACAGTATCTGTCTCCAACTTGCCACTGTAAATTACTGCCACACTTCGCAACAGGATCACCAACAAGAGAATATCCATGTCTGCAAGCATAAACAATGCTTTTCCCAACAGGGTATGCATTTTCAGCATTCTGAAAGAAAAGGAACAGGTGAGATTTTAGATATACAATCTAAGAACCACCAGCAGCATTGAAGTCCCTTTGATTCTGGGATGCAGTAGCTGAGGACATTGAGAAGAATTAATGCCACTCTACAATGCACTGATGAGAGTGTCTGGAATACTAGGGGCAATTCCAGTTATCAATAGTCAGTAAATGTGATCAAAGTGGAGAGGATGCTGCAAATAAGTTGATAGAATACAAAATATTTGGGCAATCTTACCTTAGCAAAGGGAGGGTTAGAATGGAAGGTACCCTGTGACAGAGGTCTGGCAGTGGTACCTCAGTGATGGAACAGTGTTATCCTGCCAGTGTATAAACTGACTGCAAATATGGCTGTTATCAAGCATTAGAGGGGGAACATAAGCTCTTAAACAGCCTTCCGTGGGATCAGTGGAGAACATATGGCTTTGCTAATTGTTAGGGTGGTATGTTATCAGCTTGCTAAAGGTTAATGTGATATGGTCACTCAAAAGAGCTGGACTTGAAGACACAGGTATTTTCTCATTTTATATCCCACTCTCTTCTAAGGACAGATCTTATGAAAAATTGAGACTACTCCACAAATTGCAGGGTTTTACCTTTAGCATGTGAACCAAAAATATCAATATAGCAGACAACTATTGATTGCCCCCCAAAAAATCACTGGCAAAAGAAGAAGCACAAAATTTTGGATCTTAGCTCAGGTTGCAGTTGTGAATAGGCAACTAATGGATTTTGAACTAATCCTTTTATCTATTTATTGAGCAAAAGGCTCTAGACAGCCTTGTAACATGGAGAAGGCATAATCCAACCCTCCAGCGGAGGAATTTAGTCTTCCTTGTTGAATATGCCCAAGTTATAGTCAGTCAAATATCTTGCCAGATCAGTTTCACCAGGGAACAAGAAAGTGCATTGGTGAGTTACAGGGTGTAGAGTGAAGATTCCTAAAATCTGTTTATAATTTTGTTATGAACTTCCCGGATGACCTTGGACAGTTTACTTTCTGTGCTGTTTTTTCTCTAGTTTCCTGTACTTTAATACGTAAATTATGTGGTTTAGAAAAATTTTAATACGTGTATAGGGTAAAGGACAAGTAGATTATTTTTCTCTGTAGGTACTGTAGTCCAGAAAAGCAAAGATTTTGCTCTGGTTTTGCAGGTGGGGCTTTTTTGGTTTTCTTTCATTTTTAGTAAGAAATCTTGGCTAATGTCTTGTAGACTTCAGCCAGGGAGAAATATTGAGCAAGCTGCAATACAGTATCTCTGATACCAAGCTTACCAAGATAAATATAAATTTTCAAGTGACTATCTGTATTAACCGTAATAGAGACACTGCAGGTAGAGTAATAGAAATAACTTACTTGAACAAATCCATTTTCCAAGAGAGGAGGAGGTGAACAGAATTCTGTAGGAGTTATGGATAAATCAAAACAGTGTGGTTCAATCAAGCTATGAAGCAAAAAAAAAGTATGGTTTAGTTTGAATTTAGTCTCCCTTCCTTTCAAAATCCTACATGTCTCAGTGAAGCCCATTTTCAAGACTATTATGTGTTCCCTTTACATCACTTAAATCAGGCACTGCCAGGCTATCTGAGAGAGTGCTAAACAGAATGGTGTCAAGTTTACTGGTTTTTACCCCATTTTCTACTCTTATCTTGTACCAGATTCACAGCTTCTGAATTTAATTTCTTTTCAACTTAAATATGAAAGCTCAGTAAATGATCTTCTCCCTGAATTCAATAGCTTATGCACCCTTCTGAAATAAATTTTTTAATCTTCCTGTAGTTGTGCACCAAAAGTTTTTTTTCTGCTTACTGCAA
The DNA here is from genome assembly GCF_000690535.1 of Cariama cristata. Classification (NCBI taxonomy): domain Eukaryota; kingdom Metazoa; phylum Chordata; class Aves; order Cariamiformes; family Cariamidae; genus Cariama; species Cariama cristata. The sequence goes on from NW_009605005.1 coordinate 59,319, forward strand.
ATGCTGCAACTCTTCATCTTCACATGGTCTGCTTTCATGTTGCTCCCCTATGCAGGCCTTACCACCACCATGCGGGGAGGGGTTGCTGCATGTTCGACTCCTTGATTTCCTTCCCCCTGAACAAGAACTCCAGGAAGACCAGCAGCTCCAGTGTCCATCAACAACATCTATGAAACATTTGGGAATATGTCACACTAAACCACTCTGTAGGTGGTTTAAAGGCACAGCCTGTTCAAATCTAGTGATGGTCCAAACTGTGCCCTTCCAGAGAATTCCAGATTGCAATGATCTAATCTTTCACCTTTCCCAAACTTGCCTTTTACCTAAGTATAATTCCACGGAGGCTATATGTTATCAGAGTCTGACAGATCACAAAAACAGCTGTCAGCTACAACTCATTACAAAATCAAAAAGCAAAACTTTTTAAAGTTATTGATACTCATTCATTTAGTATGTATACTTATTTATAGAAGGCTGCATTTTGAGCGGTTACTATTATCCACTGCATTTAACAATAACAATAAAAACAGTTCTTTGTTAAGTACTGTTCGGACATGTTAAGCAAAGACTCAGGGTTAGCATGACCCTCCCCATGCTGTATGTCTGCAGTGACGTCTGACCCAAGCAGCCACTGCACATCAGCCACTCATTCAGGTTGTACGGTGGGACAAACAGACTCTGGAAGCAGAAGAGCACACTTTGCCACTTCTAAAGTCTCATAAGTTTAAAGAGTGCTGACCTGGCTGATCTTGCACAAGAGTTCCCAGCTCACAAGCTGCTCCAAAGGTGTAAGGCTTGCAGTAACACACACACTGAGTTCCTTCCACAGCCGCCTCGCCACCATTCTGGCAAGGCTGACATTTGCAGGGATCATTTTCAGCCATATATTCTTCAACGGCTTTTTTTAGGTAATGCTTTTTGACTGAGGAGCAGGGTACTTCCTTTACCAGCTCATATAATGGTGTTAGCTACACACAGTAGAGAAACATTTATATTAAATAGTTATAATTGGGATATAAGAGTTTATAAGCACATTTCATCGTGCAAAATAATTTGTGATGTATGCTCCTGCACATGGGAGTCAACAGATGCTCTAATTTGCCAGCTAGATAAAATCTTATGTTAGCATTTAATACTAGCCTTTTTCTGAAAAGTCAGCTCTGCTTAAGAGCATCCTTTAAAGCTAGTGGTAGATTAGTCACATTTAAACATATTTGATCTATGATACTGTAGTTGAGATAAAGTGTAACACAGACCACCAATGTACAGTAACCTGAATTCTCACTCAGCTATTCCCAGCCTAAAAAAATGGACATTTAAACAATCCATTATGGTATTTCATTGAGCAGCGATTGAAGGTAACAATCAGAGAAAATATTTTGCATTTCTATTGCCTATTTTATGATATTATGTGCCTTCACATTTAATTGAAAACTTCCTGACAGAAATCTTTTGGGTATATACCATTCTTTAGTACGTGGGCAGTTCGCAGAAGGGACTTAGACAAGGTGACAGTGAATATGGCGGTGCCCAACTTTGAAGTGTCTGCATTCCAGAATCTTCCGTTATGCTAAACTTCTGGATGCAGAGAGAAGAAGGACAGAGAACAGGGATACATAGAAGTTGGCAAGCTGAGTGGAAGCCACACAGATCTGCCAATATGCATTTCAGGAAAGGGGCTATCTCAAATCTGGGCTTTCTCCCATGCTAGCATGACCCTCTATTCTTAAGCAGAATTCCACTAAAGTCACTGAAGGCTGGTAAGATTGTAGGTATTGCCCTGCCAAAGGACTTAGATTCCTGATGCAGCTGATCACATTACCTTCATGGCATTTTCTTGCTGTGAGCTTTTCTTTTTTATAAAATGATCTGAAAACAAAATGATTGCAGACTACAGCCTGATTAATCACCAGCTACAGCTTAATCAGTTCTCCCCTTTAGGTAATCCCATCTGCTCATCTCTGCTTCAGGAAAATAGTCTTACCTTTTGTTTAATTACTCTGGGATAGTCTGTCACTGATCTGGCCCAAAAGGAGTATCTCTGACTGTTCCCAGCAGGATTATTCAGCTCTAAATAACTAAGGCCAGCAACAGCACCTGGGCTTCCTCCTTCTATGTAGGGTTCTCCTTTAATCTTATTACCACTGCTTCCTGTAGATTCAGAATGGGAAATACAGAAACTACCAGCATTGCTATATTTACAGATGGAAATAGAAACGCTACATGCAAAAACTATGCTAGCAAGTAGTGAAAGGACTCATTAGTGCAGATCAACCACCTGTGCCTGGATCAAGAGGTCCTACATGAATAATACATAAGAAGTATCTGTTTTTGCAGGTGTCTTGGCAGCCCTGACTTACTGTGTCCAGAAAATTACTAGTTACTGGGAAAGCATGAGCAATGATCAATGAATATTGGAGAGCCTTTTAAACCAACTACTTGGTCTCTGGGTTCAGCGTGTTAAGACAGAGTTCATCAAAGCTATCGACACTTGCTCCTCATTTTGACAGCTGTTTAGGAGGAGGTGAAATATAGAGATGTGACAACTGTACAACTCACTGTTGAACATTTACCTGAAGAAGTCTGTAGCAGTTCATCCAGTTTGGAGCACTTTACTTTCTTCTTTTTCACAATGAATGCATTCCAGCCTGATGTGGTACACTCATACATGTCTGTTATGCTCATACCTGCAGATAATCAATCCATTAACGATACTGTACAGAGAAAGTGAGTTGGATTCATTTCCAAGTTTCCCATTGACTTGAGATGTCATAAAGCATTATGCCTAAATTAGAAGGCAACTAACTAGCACATCCTGTGGGAAGGTCCATGCATTACTAAAGCCTACGGATGGAGGCTCAGAGATGGGAGGTGTATCTGGAAAAAGTTTATTGTTTCTTTCATCTCCTTTCTCAGCAGTCACTAATTCTACAGCACTGCTCCACACTGAGTACCATCATACCTGTCACTCTGGTGTTTGCTCTGTTTGTAATTTATTCTGCTTCACACAGTTTTACCCAATCTTCCTCACCAAGTAACATTCAAGCTGTAATATTGAGATTTAGATTGGCACTAGAATTCAAGTTTAGCCTGATGATGTCCTGAACCAACTACCAAACCTTTGCTACCTAGAGCACTGCAGGTCACAGATGTGGATCTAGAACTAAGTATTGTGGTTTGAGCACTTTTTCTAATCTTCTTTCTCTTGCCCGTGAAGAGAATGTGGTGACTAGTAAAAGTCTCTTACTTAATTTTAGATATTATCTGGGAGAACATGCAAACAGATTTTTATTCTTGTTTTTTCACATTGTTTCTTGTAACAAATACTCTAGTACTCTACCTTCTGCTTTCATTCTGTCAGTATCCATATAAAAAATAACTTTGTAATGTCCTCCTAGAGATCCAGAGTGTAAGAAATGAGTCCCAAAATGTTCAATAAATCTTCGGTAGACGTTGTACTCATAGACGACTGGAAGGTTGGCCAGTTCCTTCCAGAAGGGCTCCGCAAGGGTGAGAAAGTCTGGGCGGTTGTTAATAAACTGAGCAACTTCCACACTGTTCTCAACAACCATCAGCTGCTTACTCTGGAGGAAGGAAAAGACGTCAGTCATGCTCCATGTCACTATCAGGGTCGTTCCCACTTGCCAGATGACATGCACATTATATTGGCTACTAACCAACAGCTTTACAGAGCTGTTAGGTATGTCTAAGCAACTTGGTGAATGCCAAAAGAATACCCTGAAGTTAGAAAATATCTTTTTGAACTTTACTTATAATTGCTGCAACATCTTTCTTTTCCTCCTGTGAACCTGAAAGCTAGTATAAGGACAAACAAGAAAGCAAAATATCAGTCTTCAGAGACAATGGTGGTTTCCAACACTTGAAGCGTGGCAGTAGCATGTTAACGAGCCTTGTCTGAAAGCAAATCAGAGGCACTAGAAGGGTTGTCTTTGCTCCCTGTTTTGTCTAGAGGAGCCTTTCTTTGTAAAGGGCTCTAGTCATTTTGAGGATGCCACTGAGTTATAAAATCCTGTCTGCCTATACAATATTGTTCACCTCAGTCTCTCAAAGTTGCTTTTGAACTTTTTTATGCGAAGTCTCAAAATATGTCATTGTCAGTGTGGTAGAATGAGCTTGTCCTCTGTCAGCTTGGGGGACATAAATTGTATAAATTTGTTACTTGATTTTATTTGCTACAAAATATAGTTTATACTTCATAATTGAGAGTTATTCTCAAATTATTTTTCTAATGGTCCATTTGAAATAAGTCAAAGGCATAAGCACTATGATCTCCTGGCTGTTCAAGACACCTGATCTCTCTCTTAATGGAGATCTACTAGTGGAAAATGTATTATAAAATAAATTAACTTTAATCACAGAATTATTTAAATTTTGTCACTTCAAGATACTGACACAGGTAATAAAAAAAAGGGCAGTAAATCATTAGAAGAAAATTGAAAAGATTAATCAATTATGAGAAGAAACCAATGTTTTTCTTCCTCAAATAGGGAGGAAAACAGCTAGTAAATAAATAAATTACTAATAAAGAGGTAAAATTGGGAAAGTAAAACCAGCAGCCAACCCTTCTTAATTGATAACCAAACCAGTGATCTCTTTGTAAAGGTTTTATTGGATTTTTTCTGTCAAGCACTTTGTGCCAAAAATATCTGGATAAAATAAATATTTGCATCTCACTATAAAAGCACTGGAAAAAAATTATGAAAATGTTTATGCAAAATACTAACCCACAATGACAACTTATACATACCTTTTCACTGTGTTGCAGAATTTTATTCTGTGAGTAACTGTGTCCTCTGTTTGATTCTTCATACCTCTCTGTGTGTTTCATATAAGACCAGCTGCTGTTGAAAAACTCATAACTGAAATCATTCTGAATTTTAACCTAGAAAAATGAAAGATAGAATTCTGTATAACGAGCTTCATGAAGGACGATAAAAATTGTAACTTATAGAGTACAGCAAGTCTTTTCTGATGAAAAGAATCCGATATGTTTTTCAGGTTGAATCCATTTTGGATTTTATAAAAAGTACCGAACACTATTGGAAAAGCATTAAATATATATATGAAAATATATATTTGTATATTAAGTATTTACATTATGAAGTAAAGTACATCAAGGATTGCTTCATGTGCTTTTGAAAAACGTGAGACAAACCAAATGTCTGACACAGTGACTTCAAATAAAACATATCTCTGGAAGATCTCCACAAAGCACCCCAATGCCTTGTGCACTTAATATTTCTTAGGGTGGTTCAGGCCACTACTTATGGTAATGAGATGGCTTTACATTCAGTCTAACTGTGAGAGGATTAGAAATCACATCCAAGGAATTACAATTTTTTCTCCTTTCATTTTAGCAAGATATACACCAGTTTGTGTTTCAAAATAAGAAGAGACTGCAGGGAGGGAACAGTCATCATTCAGCTGCATTTAGGGAAACCTACCCGCCAAGAGACCTTACAAGCTTTGCATCATTCTCCCAGTTTTAATCACGACTCTAAACATAGAGCTGTGCTTACTGGAAACATACCTGGAAAGTATAAGCAAGAATGCTTTCACTCAGCCTGTAGTATTCTCTCCCATCGCCGCTAAAGACCTTTCTGCATTGTCCTCCAAAGCTTTTTGTATGAATGACTTTGCCCCTAGTCTCACCAGTAACGACATCAAAGCTACAAGAAGAAAAATATGAAAGGTCATTAAGACAGAGGGGTAGCAAATTATTTCACAGGAGACAAAAATTACAGAGCCGTTATAACTGAATGCTGTATCTGCAGATTAAGATCATGAGGTGATTTACCCAAGGTGATAGACTGATAGACTTCTATACCTGCAGAACTGTAGTGTGTATAGCATGTTACAATACAGAAAGCAAAATGTTGCTCTTGATTTGTCAACAAAAACGAACACATATCAATATCTCTTAACATTAAGACATTCATATCTATCACAACTGATTTTATGAAGTTTTATTGTTCCAGCAATGAATGCAACTCAGAAACAACAGCACATCCATTCCAAAATGTTTTTTGTATTATATCTGAATTATATCACATACCAAGTGACACAACTATGCTACAGAAACTTAAGATAACTGTTTTGCTAGGTTGCAGATGGGATGTATAAACAGAAATCCACATGGACCCATAGTACTAAATGCGGTAGCAATGAACAAAAAGCATGAGCATTGCTGGCTCATCTTTTCCATGCTGATGATCATGTGTTATTGGCTGACATTTCATTTCATATGTTAGAAGATGTTTAAAAAGATAAAAAGCTTTATTCTCTGCTTCAGATCAAAGTGCCTGTACATCCTTGCTGCTCTGAGCCACTGGTATGACGGAGGCTGTACTACTGAACGCTTTTGCATATGGAATGCTTTACCATAGGCCCAGGAAGCCTATCTGTACAGCCAGAGTTTGTAAATACAACAAAAATGTAAATGCATTTGGCACCGGTACCACTGAGCCTAGCACAGAACATTACCCTGTTCCTGTAAGTTCTGAATTCGGAGGTGTTTTATCAATATCGCATACAGTCATCTTCTCTTCACATCGATCTTCATCTGCACCATCTTCCTCGCAATCCTGATCTCCATTGCACACAAGAGATCTGCTAATGCATTGACCTAAATCAGAACAAAAATGCATGGGGAAAAGAGAAGTGTTCATTCATTTAAAAATAAATGACCTAAAATAAAAAAAAAAGTCCCACTTATCTACTACATTAATTAGCTTGTTCGCTCCCATGATGAACAGTCTGTGCTTAGGAGGGCTTGTGATACAACAGTAAATGTAGACATAAAGAAATAGTGTAGAGTACACTTGAGGGAACCACAGCCATTCAAGGCTTATGATATATTAATAGATCAGTTGACTTCAAGATTTATTTCCTGAGTTTTCATTCTTTGAACCTATCACTTGTGATCAACTCTGAATATCTCTCTGGTAGCACCAAAACACGTTTATCATGTCCCTCTGTGATAAACGTCTGCCTACTGAGGTAATGTGCTTTTTTGTGAAGGTAATGGAAGCTGCTTGGATATGAGGACTGTTTTAGGGAGCATTAGTTTCCATGACCCAGGTGATTTCCAAGATGTTTGGATATAGCCTAAAACAGCTTTGAACCATCACATCTAAGGTTGCATTCCTTAATCACCTTTTCATAATGAAAAAAAACTGTACTCTGGGGCAAATTAGTAAGGAAGAATGACTTAAAGAGGCTACGAGGACTGCAGCATATTATCTGCAAAGATCTGCAACACTTCAGGTGAAATTAAAAACATGCATAGTTGAGGCTGGAAAAAAGGAAACATCCTCCTAAATCAAATTTATCTGTAGATTAAGGGTTCTGCAAAGCCATTGCACATTTATGAAAGTTCAAAGATAACAAGGTAATCTTCTTAACTTTATGACCAGAAAATGGTGAAGAAGATCTTGGATGGTACCTGAGAAACACCGGAACCGATCACCACAGCCATCCTCTGTTGGGCATCCCCTTGTCGGGGTGCATGGTCTTGTTTCAAAGGCATCCCCAGAGCAGGGGTTTCCCCCATACTGGCCATAAACTGCTACAGTCCGTCTCCGAATCTGAGTGCAAATCAAGGGAGATCTTAGAAAATCCAAATGCAAAGCAGGAATAGTTTACTAGTGTAAAGACAATGCTACCACTCTATTGCTGTAAGGAAAGGAGACATTCACGATGTTTTCTGAGAACAACCACACTTGATATTACCACAATATGATAAGAAAATCCCAAGTTAATAGAAAGCCAACTATTTTATCTATAGGTCTTTAGACTGATGCATAAGCTTCCTGGTTTGTTCAAAAATCTAATATGTAACTGAAACCAAGAGAAAACTGCTGACAAATTTCAGTTTTGTTTTATATTTTTAATAGGACCAATCAAGCCTGATATGAATTTGCTGAAGTTCTTCAAAGTAAACAATGTCATTAAGGAAAATTATAAAATCTAACATCAAATCGGTTACTTTTTCTTCTAAAAACAGTAAGTACTGTCTCATGGCACATCTTTAATTTTGACTAATCCCTCCCTAACTGATGCAACATCAAAATAAATGAGAAGGAAAATCAAAAGCAAATGTCTTGCACATCAATAGAGTTGCACTGTAAACATCATCAACTTGTTTTCATTGAGGATAACACTTTGCAATCAAGTTTTCTTTCTTTGAGATGTAACTCCATTAATGAAAAATCAGCAGAACTGGTACGAACCAGCATCAGCGGAGGAATGTCTCAGTTTACCAAACAGTTCAATTGAGCTGTTTTGGAATTATCACCAAAGTAAAAAGTGCACAAATTATTTTACACCATGAATATCATAGCTTTGAAAAGGAACATATTTGGGACAGATTGGAGGATTTCCCATCTGAGTTCTTTGTTCTTCAACCTTCTCGTTCTGCTGGGGTTTTTGTCTGACACCTGATTTGGGGTTTTAAAGATACAGCGGCTCCTTAATTACTGGGAAAAAAGCATATGCTTATGAAGTCATGAATACAGAAAAGGTGTGTCCATCTATACCTGTTTTTGAGTACAGCCATTGCACTCAGACCAAGGGCCAAAAGAATTCCAGCGGCAATGGACTGGAGGGGAAGGGCTGCTCCAGCAGTATTTTTTGCATTTAAAAAAAAAAAAAAAGAGAGAGAGGAAAATCATCAGGGATTTCCATCTATAAGCATTAGTGCAAAACTTTCCTAAGCATCAAAGCAGGCCTTCAGTAACAACTAGGGGTATGATGAGGATCCCTCTAAAACCACTTGGATTTGCTTCTCATGCATCATAATGAAATCAGTCCCAGCTTGGTCTTTCTGGTCACTGAAAAGAAGACACTGGATACAGTCACTTAACCTGAAGATCAGGAAAGACTTTATGCAACCATAATACGAGCTTCAAAGACCAGCTTCACATTGCAAAGCAGGGAGAGGTCAGACCACATCTGGAGATCTGCAGGGAGCTGCCAGGGGCTGTGTGTGCCATGGCATGCAGCAGACCTTCCCCTGACAGCTCTCAAACAGCCAGTTTGCCTATGGGAGGCATCGAGGGTGCTACCTGCCCCCTGGGATCAGGGATGGCTTGGGCTGAGCTGCGCTGTGTTTCACAGATGTGCATTGCTGTGGCTCACACCACCGCTGTGTACTCTTTTCCCAAAGCATGGCTGGCTCCTCTGGGCAGAGGTAAGGCACACCATGATGCCTTGCTCTTGTCACCACTTATGGCAGTGGCAGGGCTGACACTAAATGGTGTCTCCTCTCCTAGGAAATATGTATGAAGACTCCTTTAAGCCCTGCCCCATGTCACGTACCAGAGTTGTCTGTTAAATTACATATGCTTCATCTTCAACATGTAATTTACTAAAGAAATTGTCACCTGGAAAAAGTGGAAAAGAAGCCTGAAAATTCCAGCAACAGAAAAATCCCCAGCACCTGAAAAAAGAGGAGCAACAGCAAGCTTACTTTGCTTTTCTGCTTTTTCCATTAGTTCATGTAGCTGCTCTAAATTTCTGCAATCTTTACACTAGTCAGCTTAAGAAATAAAGGAGAGCATCACATCGATTTTCCTCAGCTTTTTTGTGCAAGCTGTTGTTTTTTAGTTTTCTTCTTCCTCGCAATACTGCCCAAATACATTTTCAGCTAAGCATTTCTCCGTATAAATTAATAATTCATTACACTTGCCATATTCACTTCATCAGTACAAATTAAGTAAGCAATTGTCTTACCTTCATGTTAGATGAAATACTCAGATACCCAGCAATTACCAGGGAAAATGCACTCCCACTCGATTCAGCAGCCAATGGAGTCAGTCAGTCTGTCTACTACTGTACGTCTCTTCTCACTCTGCCTTGCTATTCTGCTTTTCTTTCAGCTGAATATTGCTGAGGAATTTTAATCTTAACCCATGTAGTCCTCTCCAGGGACACAGCCTGCTTTGGGAGCTGCTCAATGTTTTTAAGACATATAAATCAAGGCTTGGATGTACTGACTGGGGCTGGCACAAAGTTGTGAAGAGCACTTACTGGAAGAACAATTGTCTTTTCCTTATCTTCTCTCTCATAGTTTCTTGCCCCTGAATAAGACTTTTCAGAGCACCCAGGACAGTCTTGGTGTCGCATACACTACACCACAGCTGAGTCCACAGCTTCAGTAGGAAGAACTACTCTAGAATTAAGCTGACATTGCCAAGGTTTCATTTTGATCACAAATCTTCAGCCTCCACTTCTGCAGTCATGCTGATTTTTGTGTATCAGTTCTTATACTGAAAATCAGCTTAGGGATCTGAATGCAAGTTTTGGCCTTGGTCCTGCCTGTGAAAGACTTCCTAAATTGTATACAGCCCCTAGTTCCAATGACACATCAGCAGCTGGCTTTTTGTGGGGATGCTCTAACAGAAGTAAGAACACTTCACTCTTTCTCTTTCCTCAACTGCCATGCCATCTTATTTTTTCTTTCGACTTTTTTCACTTTCCAGAGCTGATCCATTCCAGTAACAGCAAGAAAATGCCACTGCTGGCGAAATTTACATGAATTTATCCTGGTGGAGCCTGGATGAAGCTCTCGTGGAAAAGCAGTAGCCTTATCTGAAAACTCTTCATATATTACATCTCAGATACTACATCTATTTTGAACAGTTTAACATAGTCCTCAGAAAACTAAATGTTTTATTGCACAGCATCACTACCTGGTGACTTTCAAACCCTTCACTGTTGGCATGGTCTGCTTTCCTTAAGAAGATACCTAGATCTTGCGTCACATTACTCCACCCATGTGAGCGATGCTATTGTCCACTCCTCAGAAGTTAGCAACCTCACAGCCAATTCAACTAAGCCAGAGCCTGTCTTTGGGACTTTTCAGGTTAATAGCTATGAATCTCTTTGATAATGTAATTCATATGCTTTCATCACTTCTGTACATATTCTATTGCTTTTGATTGAAATCCTCATGCTCCTATTAAGTTTCATGACCGATTTGTGCAACACTGTCAATGGTCATTTGCCTATGAAGGAACTGATTAAAACCAACTTAAGCCCTTTAATAGCTGGCCCAGAATACAAGAACTCGGAAGTATATTTTATCTCTCCAGACATATGCCTTTATCTTGCAGGTAGCTGTTCTAATGGCTTAGATAGCAATTTCACTTTCTGTAAGTACATCATTAGCTATAATAACCCTCAAGATAAAGATATACTGTAATTTGCTCACAAACAAAACATGCAAATAAACATAAAAAAGTACAAATACAGCTAGCAAAAAGAGTATATGGGGGGTGTCTGCTCCTAATTAATGGGTAGTAAAATCATTGATAGTAACGAGTATCATATTCAAATGAGTTTATACTGATGGAATGTCTTCTTGTAAGAAGCAATTCAGCAAGACAAAAATGTTGCTTTGGCAGATGCTGTATAATCGTTCTTTTAGCACACATTTTTAGGTATCTCAGACTAAAGACTTTATCTTCTTTCATTTGGAAACAGTATCTTGCTTTTTTATTGGTCCTGACTTCAACAGTAACAAGAGCAAAGAGACTGGATCAACAAGGTGCAAAACAGAGCGGGGTGAGAGACGGATTTGTGTTGCTCCTAGGACTGCAAGTTCAGAAGTCCGTGGCATGCAGTTGTTTGCAGTGGATGGACTTTCAGTCTTCTCTACAACAGTGGGACTGTGAATGGTTAATTCTTCTTTCATTTCATAGGGTACTTCTAATAACTTTTTTCTACTTAGCATTTAGGCTCTAGACCATTCAGATGGTTTCCTTCTTTTGTGTGTTATTGATATTTAAGGTTATGTGCAGTTGCATGATAATCTACTTACACTGTAATTTTGTGACAAGGGACTATGCAGCATCTAGCACAGTCCCAGTCTGACTGATAGGCACTTCTACAATAACATAAATTGTAATAAAAGGCCTGACTGAGGGAGCTCCCTAATTACTTCCCCTGACTGCATTGCAGTGAGGGACAGAGTGTAACTCGAGAAGACGGGGCTGATTTTCCCTTACTGTTTGTGAAAATGGCAAGAATCTACTAACTATTTTGCAGTTAAAAATGTGTTTTGTCATAGCAACTTTAGGTTCTTCCTAAACATTTCTACTGTCTATTCAGAAATAAACTGTCTTTAGGCTTAAAAATTATGTTTTAGGGAGGTAAAAGACAAGTAGTTTGAGAGACACAAAAGGTTAGCCATAAGGCAAAGCACTTCTTGTCTTGCACCAAATGATAATTCTAGCACAAGAATGATTACTGCAATGCTTCACTTACTGGGCTAATGATATCCTGCTTGGTCTGGAGACAGCATGAAATGGTATTGTCTGTATTCTACTTCATACTAAGGTCAGCCAGAATATAATTATGTCAGCGACATTTCCCTGTAGACTTCCAGCCTTTTATAGGACTGATCCTAAGGTTACTCAATAGTTTACCAAGCTTTAAATAGTCTTGTGTCTTCATTGTCCAAGTTCATTATGTATTATGGCCTTAAAGACAGTCTGTGCTCTGTGACTGCTGCAAATGCCAAGGATCCAGTGAAAACTAAGTGGAGAAAGAACATCTTGTCATTATGGTTTTAAATTGTGAAATTGACTTGGAGAGGTTTTGGATTTGTTTCTGTTTGCTAATGCACTCTTACTTTGTTTTTAAAGCATTTTAATTGTCTGTTTTGCTTTTAATGTATTTGTCACGTTTCAAAGTTTAATGACAATGCCTTGGGATGTGTCTCTATGAAGTATGTCAAATAGCATTAATGTTGTGCTAACTGTAATGCAAATTATTCTCTCTCAGGGAACCTCATAGAAGGATATTACCTTAGATATGGGAATCCATATGCTGCAGAAACTACACCAAACAAACAAGGGCTGTGAGACTTGTGGTTTGAATGACCTGGGTAGGAAGAAAAGAGCTCATGTTATTATAATTCAAAATTCAAAGAGCTTTATTAATATATAGGTAATAAATCAGACTTCTCTAGAGCATAGACATTTCAGCCTGTATGTACACAAAGGTCATCACTGGGCAAACAAATAATTATTCTTCTTTAGAGTTAGGTTCTGATCTCAGGACATAAGAAATGGTTAACAAATTTAGCAGCTTGGAACTGCCCCAAATGGTGAATTACTATTCTGTTTTTTCCACATCTTTCCTTGCTTTCACTTTCAATCCTTGCCATGTGCTCCTGCACATCTGGTGCTGGCTTTGTGACACTTCAGTCTTCTCTGTGATCCAGTTTAATTTGTTACAACGTCAGAAAATAAATCCAGCAAAAAAATCTGGGTGGTTTTTCATGAGCTAGATCATCTCCCAGGAAGGTCTGGTGGGCAACAGACCCAGGGAGAGGTTAAAAACATACAGCCACAGAGGGGAGAAGAGAGATGGGAAGTGTGAGAGGAGGGAGGGCAGTGGGAGAGCCTTCTGCTTGCAGATCCAGCCAGCCACTGCATCTGCTCAAGTGCCAGGCAACCACCACCTTGCACAAACTCTTCTGGTTGCTCTTCATCCTAGACTATCAGATATAGACCACTCCACTACTCAATACTTCACAGGACTCTCCTGGACAGGATGACAGCATCCAAATTTACCGTCCTATCTAGTGACTCCTTGCCCAAACAGGTCTGATTTATGTGTTCATTGAAGCTGAATATTTATTTTTCATTTCTACCATTACTGATACTTGTCTCCCTGAGACATCTCACTTTCAGGCTGAAAAAACTGCTAAGGTTCAGACCATCTGTCTTTGGTGATGACTGCAACCAAAGTATGGATAGTAAATATGACTGAAATTTTCAATGGCCTTCAGTCGAGGGCTGGGAGCAGGCTTAGGTCCATCCTAAGTCCTTCTCAACCTGAAATTCATGCCCACAGAGCTCACAGGGGTCAGGGCTTCTACACAAGCTCTTCTGAGAGCTCACCTGCCAGCCGTGTGCAGAAGCAGAGGTACCATGTCTACAAGAGCTCTATACGCTCTCACATAAGTGCCCAGCCACAGAGGTTTGCACATACATAAAATAGGTGAATTTCATGAACCAGAGAGCTAGCCTCATGATTCTAGCAGTTCAAATAAGCTAACACAAAAACAGTCACATGAAATGGGCTAAAGTGGAAGTATTACTGCACTTATGTTAGTAGTGACACAAAATGACACATAGTGTATAAAGAGGTGTATCAGAGATTAAATCACATGTATGATTGCAGGGCCTGTTCCAAGCAATTGATCCTCAGAGCCAGGTAAGGTCAATTTTTCACAACTATCCATTGATTTATTTTTTTGTTGATTTTTTCTTGTATTCTTCTAGATTATTTAACTCTTAATTTAATTCATACAGTTTAATAAATTCATAAACAGCTTTATATGTGTGTCTGAGACAGCATATCTTGACTTGATGATCTAGAAGTTCTCATTTGGACTGATATCTTGGTGCTTTTCAAAGTATCATCTCTTTCTGATTGTTCTTTGTAGAGTGAACAGAATGCCAAACATCAGCTATTAGCAACATTGCCCGTGCTTTTATATTTCTGGTTCCTTCTGAATCAGTGGTGTATATGCAGTATATATTTTAGAATTATTATTGTAAGTAGTTGGAAAGCTAAAATCCTTCAATCAGAGAACTTTGAACAAAAATCTTTCATCAAAGTCCATCAGTCTCCCTCTGAAAATTTCCAAGTATCTTGAAATTAAAATCTAAAAAATGTTTTTCAATAAGCAGAACAAAGATTCTTCTCCTATAAAGGAGAGTTAGGGAAGAAAATGAAGGCTGGACTTCAAAGAAACAGATCTTATTAGGATGTTATTTTGAACTACAACAGTTTTAGGACCATCTGAAATTCATTAAAATTTTGTCAGCTTCTTGAGAAGTCAGTAATTAACCCTAACTGCTACTGTGAAAGTTTCTGGAATGAGCTTTTGTAGGTATTTTCCAGCAGGAACCAAAGTTCAAAGAATAAAGTAAGCTTTTTCAAACTTTCATAGAGACAACGGAAATGCAGAGCATTGTATAGAAACAGAAATGACATAACATTGACTTTTGCCGTCCCCAATTCTGGGCTGGGTACCCATACAACAACCATCAGACTGCAATAAATGAAAATACATACCAGTAATAAGAAAGGGCTGATATAGTTGCAGATATTCACCTGAGCTCCACAGAAATTTAGTGTGATCAACATTTGTTACTTCTACAACAACAAGCCCATAAGCCCTTAAAATTGGCATGATGTCCTTTTGCGAGTTATTCTGGCTTCTGTCTGTACTTGCAGTTCAGTTCCAATGAGCAGCACTGAAGCACAGGGTCAAAGTTCTCCCTTATATACATTTTTTTTGGTGTAGGTGAATACACATCCCCTTCTGTGCCCATATTAATGACGAACTTTGCTATCTCCAGATATAAAACTCTCAGAAAATGTCTGCCTATCAAGCCATGCAACTACCAGTATGAACTACCAATTTTGATTAGTATGGAAAAAGTTGATTTGGAGTGGTCTAAATTGGAAATGTTTTTATCTGGTAGTGGAGACCATATCACTAAACATCTTTGAAAGAATCTACATTTCTGGAGATAGCACTTGTTCTTAATCAGCCTGTGAACACATCCCATTCGGTGCTTATTTGGTTGAAAGACCATCATGAGAGTGATTAAAAGCATGGCGTCTCTGATATGGGCAGAGGTTCTGTAAAACAACTAATTCCTAGGAAAAAGTATTCAGCGAACAGAATGGCCAGACTTTTTAGAGCTAGTAAATGGCTTTGAGATTTTAATAAATGATCAAAAAGAAATAAACACCGATCATTCCAAGGAGAGAATGTAAAATGTGAGGCTTGTGATAGCAACAGACGAGGAAGTCTCTCATTTCATCCTTTGTGTGGGCTCATGGCAAGAGAGGTATGCACTTCTGCCCATTTACTGGTGACTATATATTGTGTCTTCTGAGGCAGTAATGAAGCAAGGGCAGGGAAATACTGCCACATAAAAAGATGCATCAGCCGTGAGAAAGGTACCTTGAGAAAGGCTGGTAGTCAGTTTTAACTTAAGTCAACAACAAACCTGTAAAATGGCTGAAAGACTCGGCAGAAAAAGTCAATTACCAATATTGTTGCTTCGAGGGTTACCACATTTTATTCCACTGTTAAAATACAGTAAGACAGAATAAGTAGGCTTGGACTTGTCACAGTTTTGTGATCTTTTTACAGTACAACATTTTCTCAGGCATTTTTTCCCCTTCTGAAGCAGTGACTTTTTAGGCTACATCTCTCCCTAACATATGTTCAAGCACAACTGAAAAACATTTCTAATTTACAGCAATTAGTTAACAAGTACTAACTACCATGATAAACCAAACCTAAAACTGTAAGTTTAAGTGGCATTATCTCCACCATCTGCGTAAGTGCTAGCGAAGTTGAGTTTGCCCCGCTTCATCCAAAGGCAACCTTTTAGAGACAGAAAGGTGCTAAAGTGTAGCTCCAATCATAATAATGGGAGCTACCTAACTGGACATTTTGGAAAACCTTTCTGCACATCTGCTGCCTCGGCAAGTGGATCAGGAAGAGCATCTCCCTGTGCCCTGATGGCTGGTGCACAGCCTTCCCCTCCAGAAGACTGGCTGTGCTGCATGTGCTAGTCTAATCTAGGTCTTGCGGCCACAGGATCGTGAGCTCCACACTGTGATCAGACAAGAAAAAGTTCAAAAAGCTCCATCTCTTTTCTGTGTCCTCTTTGCACACACTCATAAGGTCAGACACTGCTTTGTCCTCTATTTTTATTCAAGTGAAATAGTGTAAGAGGAAAACTGTGCATGGGTGTTAGGGGGATTTCCTGACGTAGCCAGTAAGCCTCAGTTCCAGTAAATGCAAAGCTGAAAATGCCTGATAGAGGGAAAACATATTGCAGAATAAACAGAAGATAACATTTGTAACTGCAGAGTTGAGCCGACCATTCTTAGCAAAGCATTTGTACTTAGGCAAGGTTTTCAGCTAGGGAAAATAATAAAATGCAATGGTGATTTTGATGAAGGAAGGCAAACATTTCACCTGGGGAAACAGGCTTTATCTTCAATAAATATAGAACTTGCGTTTGTCCACTTTGTTCCACTGCAAAGCCTTTTTTTCTTAGTTTGTGTCTCACATTTGAATAGTAAAGGCAAACCCCACAATTCCATACAGGGTAGAGAGTGCTATGCAAGTGACAGGGGTTTTTCTGCTTTAAAGTGAGCTTATATTTTTATTTGAAGAGAAGGGACAGAGTGATCAGGGAAGGAACACAGTCATTTCCAGTAGTCCCAGAGCATGATAAATGTAAATCCTTTAGCGTGCTTGAAGTGAGATGTGAGATAAAGTAAATAAATAACAAATAATATATTAGGTTTATTTTACTGGTTTTCAGATTAAACATGAGTGCCTCAGTTTTATCCAATGTTTTTTTCTCTGACTTTCCACTTTACTGCAGACACATGTATTTTTTCCCCCTGAGTGTTAGATCTAAATTAAAACTTAAAAAATGTATGAACAGTAAATATTTGTGAGAACTAAATACGTATTTCTGAAAGAAAATCAGACACCTTATGCTATCAGACACCTTTAGCTAATGAATAATTTGTGCACAGCTTTGTATTTATTCACACACTTGGATACTCCTAATTGCAACACACATGAAAAATGTGAAAATGTACTGTATCGTGTATGTGCTGTACCAGTGCTTTTAACACTAACAGATGTCAAAGCTGGATGGGTCTTGTAAAACTGAATTACCTGCTTACTTTTGGAGAAAGAAGGCACTATAAGGCATGCATGCGTGTTTCTCCAGCTACCCATAGGTATTCTGGGAGGAGAACAACATCAAGTCATGTTCTAAGGAACAGTTGGTGAGAAGTAAAATCATTCACATACTTTTACCAAAGATAAAATCATTCACATATGCGCTTGAAGCACACCAGAGTAACACACGGAGGGAACGTGATGGCAGACATAGACCTAGACAAGCATGTAATTCCACATAAAAAGCAAGAAAATTGAGAGGGTAAGATAGCCAACTGTTTGGATCTTACTTTAAGATGGCTTCCTTCCCTAGCTTCTGGCGAAGACTTTTACTTCAACTTTTCTGCAGCAAAGGTTGTGGTTTTTTTTCCCAACCACTTTAAACTATTTCTCTTTTCCAAAGAGTATGTCCATGTATCATTCATCCAGAACATTTGGTAGTATAAAAGGATCAACATCATAACTTATGTTTAGACACCCAGCTTCCAGTTAGCAAATTTCAGCTATATTGTGTGGGCTTAGCTATAGGCTGTGTCTAACTATGAATCAGACATGCTTTTGATAATTTTTTAGTAAAAAACAAAGGAAAGAAAACTAGTACTGCTAAGTGTGTACCATCCATGTGTATGTGTTTGCACAGAGAGATACACACATATATACACATTTGACTGGGTGACATTTGCTTTTATTTTGTTCAATAATATATCTTTTGGGTTTAATGTGCTTTAAAATAATTCTGCAAATGCAAGTCAGAGACCTACATTACGTTGGGGAAGGACAGATGTTTAAAATGCAGGCCTGTCAGTGCAAGGCAAGCTTGTAAGGAAGAGGCCATAGCATTTATTTGGCCAACCATCATAATGTGAAAAGCAGACAAAAGTTGAAGGCAGAATTCATGAAGATCTGACCTTTTTTTCCGAGTCTAAAATTGGTCAAATGAGTTTGTCTGAGAACATGACAGCCAGGGAGATTAGAAATACAGTTATGTCTTGATACTTAAAGGCCTCTTATAAAATCACAGCATCACAAAAGTATGGCTGCGAAGAACCTCAGAAGATCATCCAGCCTATTTGCCTTCCCACTACAAGATCCACTACACCTAAGCCATTCCACAAAAACATTTGCCCAGTCTTTTCTCAAAAACTCCAGAACCATCCGAATCATAGAATCATAGAGTCACAGAATGGTTTGGTTTGAAGGGACCTTAAAAATCATCTAGTTCTACCTCCTCTGCCATGGGCAGGGACACCTTCCACCAGACCATGTTGCTCAAAGCACCATCCAACCTGGCCTTGAACACTTCCAGGAACGGGGCATCCACAACTTCTCTGGGCAACATCTTCCAGTGCCTCTCCACCCTCACGGTGATGAATTTCTTCCTAATATCTAATCCAAATCTACCCTCTTTCAGTTTAAAGCCGTTGCCCCTTGATCTATCTGAAGAAAAATTAAGTCCAATGCTTTTCAGTCTGTACTGATACAAAGATTTTCTTAATGACTAACTAAAATATATTCTGCTGCAATGTAACGGGAACGTGGTTAGAAGCTGGACCTTTCCACCTGGAATGTGATCATGGAATCATAGAATCACAGAATCGATTTGGTTGGGAGAGACCTCTGGGATCATCAAGTCCAACCTTTGCCCTAACACCGCCATGTCAGCCAGACCATAGCACTGAGTGCCACCTCCAGTCTTTTCTTAAACACCTCCAGGGATGGTGACTCCACCACCTCCCTGGGCAGCCCATTCCAATGCCTAATGACTCCTTCTGTG
>NW_009605006.1:0-226 GCF_000690535.1 Cariama cristata
GGACTGGGGGAGGCGGGAGTGGGTACCCAGCTACAGAGAGATGCTGGGGCCCTTCCCCACCCATCTTCACCCGGGAGGTGGCAAAAGCATCCCGAGGAGGCCGGGGAAGTAAAAGCTCTCTTCTCCCTCTGCTTTCAGGTGGCGGCGGTGGCTGGGGTCTACGAGGTCCTGAACCACTTGGGTTTCCCCGAGCTGGAGAGCCTGGAGGGCAAGTCCCTGTGCACGC
>NW_009605006.1:242-1324 GCF_000690535.1 Cariama cristata
CCCAGGGGGCCGCCTCCCGCCCCTTCCGTGGGGACTTTGTGTAGGGTCGGGGTGCAGGGGACACCTTCCCTCCCCCCCCCGCTTTTTCCTGGGGGGGTCGCAGAGGAAAAAGGACTGTTTTCCCAAAAAACTGAGGGTGTGGGGAGGGAGGGGCGAGCCCTGAAACTGCCTTAGGATGGGAGAATTTCTGGGGTTCTGTTGGACGCAATAAAAAGATTGTAAATTTAAAAAAAAAAAAAAATCATTTTAGGCAGGTGCTTAATTGTGAGCGGGGTGTGATTTGAAAAGTGGCTCTGAAATGCTGGGATGCCGTTGCCTGAATTTGGTGGATGCATGGAATTGTGCCAGATTTTTCGAGAGCATCCTCACTTTCTCCCTAAACCAATGCAGCATACGCACAGAAATATATATACACCCCCACAGACACACGTGTATATATATGCATACATGCACACATACACACACATATATATATACACACACAGAGATATATATTTATGGCATATATATGTCTGTCTGGAGCTGTAAACGCTTGTAGCCTGGATTAGGACTCTCAGAGATCCCAGTCCCTACAGACCTGGGTATTTTGAAGGTTTTGAGCATCTTTGTTGGTTCTTTCCAACTTTTTTTGGTTGTGGATGCGGCTGGGGGAAAGGCAGCCCCGGCACCAGATTTGGGGGTCCAAGGTGATGCTTGGGGTGGTTTAGCTGCTCAGAAAAGAGTCAAAGAGTAGACTTAAAAGCATAATTAATGTAGGGATTTTTTTATTTAAGGAAAAGAGAAAAATAAAGTTAATTGAAAGAAGATGCAAATGAAGGCTCCGATGCCCCCCCCTTCCCTTGCAGCGGGGGGGGCGAGAGGAGCCTGGCAGCCGAGGGGGCGATGGGGAAGTTGCTGGTAGGGGGGGGAGCCTGGATGGAGGGATGATAAAATAGGGTGGGAAACACAAAAGCCGGAGCACACGCTCCATCTCTCCCAGCAGCTGCTTTCATCTGCTGCCAGGGGCGGGAGGTGCAGGCGGCAGAAATTCAGAGGTGGAGGGTGGAAAGCAAAAGAACGCTTTTCAAGAGCCAAGGGATGCT
>NW_009605006.1:1399-1977 GCF_000690535.1 Cariama cristata
TTTTTGACTTAACCACGCTTTTTGGTGTTGCTTTTTTTTTTTTTTTTAAATGCAGAAATACTTGCCTGAATATTTTATCCCCCGCCAGGTATTTCAGCGTTTGGATAATTTGCTGCCGATGCAGTAGGACGGTTGACTTAGTGATTTGCAAGGGGCTGTCGATGCGATTTTTTTTTTTTTTTTTTCCCCTTTTAGGAACAGCATTTTAATGGGTAATTGAGAAGGAACACTTCCTTTCTCATTAGACACTGAATAATTTGATCTCTGGCTAATGTATTTGAAAAATAGCGTTTTACGGCTGCAGCCGCATCCCCTTCTCCTGCCCCCGGCAGTAGCCCTTGGAAGTCCTGCCTAATAGCCCTGACTTAATTAGGCAGGGTTTTTAATTGCTTAGGAAATCCCAGCCCCTTTAATCTTGGTAATGAAGGCTGGAGCTTTGCATCACCTGGACCAGGGGGCTCAAAGGCTTCTTTCCACTTTCCCACCCTCTTAACAAGCAATTTCCAACGTGGGGCAAAAGAAACTGCCTGGGGAAAAAAAAAAAAGGAAAAATGGGGGGAAAAAAAAAAAGTCTTGGA
>NW_009605006.1:2029-2295 GCF_000690535.1 Cariama cristata
TTTCCCCGGGCTGGGAAGGCAGAAACCTAGCTGAGAAGTTAAACCTTTGGAGGGGTTTGCTCCAGCTGAAGCTCTCGGTGCGAGGCGGGAGGGGGATCCCGATATGGGGAGAATGGCTGGGGAATGGGGCGCAGCATCCTGGGGAGCACTGGGTGACCTGGTCCCCATCAATTCGCCCATCCTGCTTGCTGCAGTAAATTGATTTTCTGCAAATTTTGGTCATGGTTTACACTTCTTCCCATCATTCCAACCAGCCGTGGTTGCAC
>NW_009605007.1:0-844 GCF_000690535.1 Cariama cristata
AATATGACCGGGACAGGTCCCATCCATATTCTAGAGGCTGGGTCTCTGTACATTACTTTAATTTGAGGGATGGTTGTTGAGTTATTGAGTTTGAGGTTCTGATGGTGGATTGGCACGGGTGGTTCCTCTCTATCGCTCATGAGGCAAAGAAAGTTTAGTGTGAATAGTACGCGATGCAACCTTTGTTGAGCATTCATTTCTATCCCCTTTTGTTTGTCTAAATAGTTTTTTAAGACTTGATGTGTGCGTTCCACTAAGCCCTGCCCCGTAGGCGAGTGTGGGTTTCCCGTGATATGCTCGACCCCCCACCTTTGCAGAAACGTTCTAACTTTATGGCTAACATAAGCAGGCCCATTATCGGTCTTTATACGCTCAGGTACACCTAATACTGCAAAGCACGCAAGCAAATGTTTGCACACGTGGTGTGCCTTTTCTCCAGATAGTGCAGTTGCCCAAATCATTTTTGAAAAGGTATCAATGATCACGTGTACATATTTTAACCGACCAAATTCTGATATATGTGTGACATCCATTTGTCACAGCTCAAGGGTTTTTAGTCCTGTTGGGTTTACTCCAATTCCTATTCCTGGATTGTGATTTCCACATCTTGGACAAGCCTGAACAATACCTCGAGCCTCATTATCTGTTAAACCAAATTGTCTTCTTAACCCTTCGGTGTTTTGATGAAAGTTTTCATGGCTTTGCCTAGCTTGTTGAAATTTATCCATTGGAGGAACATGGCAAGCTGAACTGACTAGTTCGTCTGCACGACGATTGCCTTGGCCTAGCCCAAAATATGAATGTGTATAACACAACAAGCAGCTGTTCTCTGGTCAAGGACAGA
>NW_009605008.1:0-1136 GCF_000690535.1 Cariama cristata
CGGCAGACGCCGTGCCATCCAGCTTTTCCTGAGGGAGTGCAAAAACTCGCTGGCGGCCCTGTTTTGTAAACACCGGTTTTGAGCAGCACCAGTTCCCCTCTCCAGATATCCCTCTTTTGCAGTACTGCAAGGAATGGGAAGATAATTGTCTTCCCAAAAAACCAGTGTATTGGAACAGCAGGAAAAAACCTGTGGCTGTGAAAACGTCTCTGTACGGGCAGAGGACGGCTCTTACAGGAAACCCTGCTCGGCGCATTCACATGCGGTGGGAGTAGGGGAATATCGGCCTGTCCAGGAGAGCTCGTCCATCGCTGCGTGTTGCGTTAAATAACCAGACTGACTAGGGTAACTGTGCTCAGTGAGCGGGGAAGGAAGCGCTTATTCTTCCAGCTGGACTCCAAGTCTCCCTTGAGAGGTAGTGTTTATGAAGAACGGGCCCATCCGTTACAAATTAATGCCTTAAAAATTAGCCAAATTCAGCACCACCCCTCCCCTCCCGCTAGGGTTTCCTCATCCGGCCCTGGCTCCGCGGGAGGATGGTTTCAGACAGAGCTCGGTGGAGGGTTCCTTGCTTTCCGCAAAGCTGTTCTCGGATGCGTAGAAAACTGGTGCTTGAACCAACACCTAGGAGCTTGTTTTCTCTCAAAATAAATACTGCATTCTGCTACCTCTTCTCAGAGACTCTGTTTTTTTTTTTAAAAAAACTTGTAGATCAGGCACCAGCTGCTCTTGCAGGAGAGGTAGAGGCTGAAATTCCTGTTGTTTTGGCCGTGTTTCTCGCCTCTGCATCTTCTGCCCTGGCTCCCTCTCCTCCCGAGTATCTAACACAAGATATTTGTCTCCGCTCACAGGACTTGGCCTTTATGTGTCCCCCTTCAAAAACTGCCACAGACGGCTTTGGACGCTGAGATGGGGCGGGGGTGGCCCCCCTTGGGCACTGGCCTTCTTGCAGGGGCTAGGCTGAACCTCTAAGCCTTCAAAACCTGAATTTGGCCCTGAGGCTTCCTGTCTTGCTCAAGCCGGCCATGTTCTTGTCTCTTCTGGTCCTTCAACTGCAAGTTCTTGGGGACCAGGAAGGGTCTTCTGTCGTGGCGTTGTGGCAGGGGCTGTCACCGCGGGATGTGGCCGGGGGCATG
>NW_009605008.1:1167-3083 GCF_000690535.1 Cariama cristata
TCACGTGGCCTGCCGTTAGGGTTTGTGATGTAGAAGTGACACAAAACAGAAATAACCTCAAATACATTAACTTCTTAGGAAGAAAAAAGTACCTTTTTAGTTATATAATTTGCAAATGACAACCTTGGGATGTCTAAAATGTATCTTCAGCTGTAGGTGTGAATGTACAATGTCAATGTTTTCTTTTCAAAACGCGTAGGTTGATTGCTGCTTTTCTTGACACTGCCAGTTTTTGCTACCATATGTTCTCCTTTTGCAAAACCTTTAGCACTGTTAGCTTAATGTAAACAGATGATGCTGTGTCTTGTATTCCAAAATGCTAGGGCTGTAGAGGCACCACCTGAAATCGTGTGTGTGTGACTGGTCTTTCCTAAACTGTGCTGGAAGTTCTGCCTACCCCACCTTTTCTTCCAGTTGTTTGTCTTCGGAAGAAAAAGAGATGAGAGACTTCCAGTGCTGGACGAAATGGGAGCTTGAAGAAACCTGGTGCCGCCTGGGTGTTTTGGGTTGTGTCGGTGTCTCCAGAAGGCCAAGCTCGGCCATGCTCTTCATCTCACGCTGTCTCTCTCTTGCAACTAGGACGTCAATGCAGGCGAGGGGAGCGAGTTCACCGACAGTGGGATCGAGGGTGCAGCCACCGACACCGACCTCCTTTCTAGACGCTCCAATGCCACCAACTCAAGTTACTCCCCGACGGCCAGTCGGGCTTTCATCGGCAGCGACAGCGGGAGCAGCTCAACGGGCGACGGACTCCGTCAGGGGGTGTATGAGAACTTCCGCCGGGAGCTGGAGATGAGCACCACCAACAGCGAGAACCTGGAGGAGGCCGGCTCTGCCCTCAGCGACGAGCAGAGCAGCGGCACCCTCAGCTCCCCGGGCCAGTCCGACATCCTCCTGACGGCCGCCCAGGGCACGGTACGGAAAGCCGGCGCGCTGGCAGTGAAAAACTTCCTGGTGCACAAGAAGAACAAGAAGGTGGAGTCGGCCACGCGCAGGAAGTGGAAGCACTACTGGGTTTCCCTGAAAGGTACAGAGCAAGCGTGCAAGGGTTTATTGAGACGGGCGTCCGCGGTGTCCTGTGGGTTGTGTATTGCTGCAGATGAAGAAACCGATAGCCTAGACTCTTAACAAAAGCTGCTGTGAACTTCCGTATAATTAACGTCAAGTATGAGGAAGTGTCCTGATGTCTTTCAGAGGGTGGTTTTATTTGATGGCTGTTGATGTGCTGACATTATGGCACCCATGTCGTCCAAGGCAGGTGACCATGCTGCACCGAAATGGGGTTCACACCCTGCTTTGAGTCCTGCTGCCACCACCTAGGGCGGCTTCTCTGAGAAGCTTTAAGAAGCACGCCTGTGGCTTGCTGACAAACTAAATATCTGTGTGCAGCCGCAGGCACATGAGAGGGGGAGTTTGCTGGTGGTGACACCGGCATGGGTTCAGACAGGGGCTCTGTCGTTGTGTGCGTTCCTCTGGCGCTGAGTGCCGTTGGCCTCTCCTTCTTGGAGATGTTCTTGGTGAGTACGGACACCCAGCGAGTTGCAACACATTTGCGGTGCGGACACGAAGCCATGGGTTAGTCATCGAGGCTGGCTTGTGACTTGGGAGATGTTGGCTCTAGCTGTGTCACCCATCTTGCGGTGGGCAGCCCTTGGCACCGGCCACCCTGCCCGCCTCCTCGGCTGCCCGGGCCACAGACCCTTTTCTCTCTGAATTTTTGCAGTTCCTGCTGGGAGCGTGCTCCAGCCCCACGTGGAGTCTGAGTGCTTATAAATGCACGTAAATGTTAACGGAGCAGCGAAACTCGGGAGCTGGCCTCGTAAAGTGACCTCTAATTAATCTTCATGCAGTTGCATCAGCAGTAAAATGGGAAGCAACGCTTGCAGGGTTTTGAGACCGTCCTCGCTCTCCTCTGC
>NW_009605009.1:0-11823 GCF_000690535.1 Cariama cristata
TGCCGAAATGCCACACGGATCCACCATCTTGATTGGGGGCAGGGAATGGTATAACGGCGATGGGCGCCATCTTGAATACGGGCAAGCGCCCCAGCGTGCACACTGTGCTTGTCACCCACGGTGCGGGCCAGGGCGTGCGGGAGCGGCCTAACCGCCGCCGCCATGTTGGCTACGGGCAGGGAAGCCGCGCAGTACTGGCCGTTGCCATCTCGAGTAAGGGAGAGCGGGCTCCTCTCCGAAATGAGGTTAATGATTTAGTACTGCCAGTCTGGGGACCTTAAATGGCGCTAGACAGCACTTAAAAGTTTTATTTAAGATACAGGATAAAGTCTGTTTAATTGCAGTTAATGTCTTAAGGATAAAGATTACCCAGTGGGGGAGAGAGAGAGAGAGAGAACTTGTGAGGTAAGACATAACAGCTACCTGCTCTGCTCAAGGATCAGGATAATATTTTTCCTAAGTTAACAGCCCTGACACTATTTGCTGACCAAAACGGCTCTTTTTCCAGTTAGGTGGACCTCAGTGATTAATTAGATAAGCGTTTCACTCTTAATAATGTGTGTCATTGCCTGGAGGTCTTACTTCTCCAGAGATTCAGGTAAAATCCATGGATTTTCTGTCTCTGGGGATTTTCAAACCTCTAGAAGATTTCCTTTTCAGGTGCTGGACCGTCTATAGTAAATTTAAGGCTACTATAGTGGACTTAATTGTGTTAGATACTTTCGGGGGCTCCCTTCAGAATGACTGCTGAGCTCATTCATGTGCCACGAGATGAAGGCTGGCCCCTCAAAAAACTAAGGGAGAAGCGGGCGTCCGTCTGGTTCCCACTGTAAACGGTGCCGGTGCTTTTACTTTGTTCCTGTGCAGGAGCAGGCACACGAGGACCAGGATCCTGATGGAGGCCAAGCAGATCTTAGGATACTCCCTCTATCCACCAGGTTCCTCTCCACTAACACCATTTTGTAAAGCAGTTTGCTTCCATAGATGAAATGCTGCGTGTCTCTGTTTAAATATAGGCAATATTTGCTCACTGGGAATTCTACTAGCAATTACTTATTTTCTTTGCCTCACTTGTCATAACCCTATCCGTTGACTGCAGCACAAGAATTAATTGTCCCAGACCTCGCTACAAGTCCCTTGTGTAGCATTGAATCAAGTATCAAATATCCAGTCCACATTGATCTTGGCTTCGTTAGCTGCAACCCTGTTTTGAGAGTTTCTAGGCAACATAATACTGGTCTTACTGTAGAAAGGATCCTTCGTACCTCACCAGCCCACCCACTTTTGACATTTTTTGAAAACATTTGTACCATTCTGCCAATCTGCCTCTATTGTCAGTGGTAAACAGTAAAATGCTAATATAGATCAGTGCCACTGATGGAAGCACCTGAGCTGTAAGACAGCCATGTCAGGGATACATACGTGAAGGTTCAGAAAAAGATTTAAAAATTATAGTGCAAATGAAATGTGGAGTCTTATCCTTGGGCAGTGTTTCTGCTTAATGTCAGGTAACTTTGACAGGTACAGACATGCATTTTATATTCTCATTTCTTTCTGAAGCGTACACTAGACACGTGAATATGGAAAAAATAAAAAGTGAAACAGTCTGTTATTTTCTCCCAAACATGTATTGCTGTGTTGGTTCCTATGGCCAGCTGCCTTATTTTCTCAGAGAGTGGGGCAATGCCCAGATATTTTGGCGGCTAGGACCAGACATCAACTTACTGCCTCACTCTTGTCACCATTTGTGAAATGGAAGAGCTTCCACTGACCCTGGATCTTAGCAAGAGCTGGTAGCTCTAATTTCTGTATCTTTGGTTTATTGGGCTCTCCAGCTCTTTGGCCCTTGTTCCAGAAGTGAAGTTTAAAATGGCGAAGAACTACGTTGTTACTTATTGCTACAGGCAACTAAAGGCCCCATCTGAAACCAAAGTTATTTTACTAGGTACTGCATATGAAAGGCTCAGCTCTTGCCACAGATAAGAGATTTACAACTTAGATGAGGCAAAGAATGGGAAAATGATGGGATTATGCAATCCACTTTAGAGTTTCTGAGTTGAGAGCCAGAGAGATAAAGTGATTTGATCAAAGCAGAGAAGGAATTTAACTCCCATCTCACAAGCCACAATGCAGTTTCTTGAACTATGCCTGTTTTAAGCTTTATTTCCCATGGAGGTGTTTCACTTCATCTTCCCTTTGGAATAATCTGGTTTATATACTGTAAGTAAGAAATCCCTCCATAGTAAACGATGGTATGGAGACAGAATCACTCCTTTTTTTTTAATACGGGATATTTTAGTCCACTTGTAAAGAAGGGTATCCTAAAGAAAGGTACGCAGAGACTTCGAAAAAAATCATTACTGCTAGGTACTGACTGCTGGTAAGAACAATATCTGATTTTCTAGTGGCTGTTGACGTTAGTTTATTGCATGTGCAGATATCCCAGCTGCTTTTCGGATATCTTTGGGAAAGCAAACAAAGGTGGATGCCATCAAAGAATTACTACTTTCAAAGACCTCTCCTGTGCAATTGTGGTCAAGCTTAAAAGACTCTTTCAAGGTTCATGCAAACTCGCTCCGATTTTCCATACTTCTAGCAGAAATGCTGATTATGCAACATTTTATCAGATATTTTTTAGACAGCATCTGTTCAGATACTATGGTAGCAAACTGACTAGCGATACTATTGGGTAATGCACAGTCTTTCTCTGGGCCTAACAGTGAAATGTATTTAAGAACAAAATCATACTTTATACAAAAAAACAGCTGGGAGAAGGACCTGCCTCTGTATATCTTTTTGCTTGTTTTGAAAAAGAAACGCACACGAAAATGGCCATGTGAAAAAAAAGAGGAGGGAGAAGGGAAAAAAAATGAATCAGCTTCTTTTGTACAATCCAGCAAAATGGTCCCACCCTCCCCTGGGCTCCGGTTATTCACTTGCTAGAAAGGCCTTGGCGGGACACACCCAGGTTTTTCTCTTTTTAAGCCCTTCCTGCCTACATTATCTCTTTGAATTTAATTTAGCATGCAGGGAAGAAAAACCCTCTGAAACAAAAAAGACTCTTTTCCTGTCTTTTTTCTTTTGTATTTTTAAAATAGCTCTGAAGCCTGTACTATATTCACGGGACACTTCTCGACATAACGATGTTCATTTGCAAACTAGCAAACTTTTTTTTTCCTTCTCCTTCCTCTTCCACCCAGTGTTTCTATCAGTGACTTGAAAACAAGAACCTTCCTAAAATATGGTCTCTGTTCAGGAACCCAAACTACTGTATATAATGGTATATCCTAGATGCCGTTTTTTAATGACAATTGTTTTCCTGCAAGTTCCTCTCCTCCCCCATTATTCACAGTACCCCACAAGGTCCTAAACCAGGAAACTCTTTCATATATAACTTTGCTACCAGTGTTGTCCCAAAGAAACTCGGAGGGCACAGGGTGTTTCAAATACTTTTGCTTCTTTTTGTTGCTTTTATTTATTTTAAACGCCTTTCAATTAACACGGCTGTTTTGTTTAAAAGAATATTTGCAGCTTTCGCAACGTTTTAGGATGCCAGAACATTCTTTGTGCATCATTCATGATGCCACATCACAGCTCTGGAAATGGTTAGGCTGGAGCTAGCAGAGAAGGAGCAAACTCACTGCTGCCTTTATCAGTCCAACAAAAAGACACATGATCAGCCAGTCAGTTCACACATCACTCACAACTACGGAGAGCACAGGTATCTTCTTACTCTGCTCATACCCAAGGGAAGGGGGAAGGAGAGGGACCAAAAGTATCACGGGCAGAAGTCATAAGCTGCACCAGAAGAAAGCTGGGGTTACTGGAGGAAGAGGTGTGGGGTGCATGGAGAGCTGGCTATGTTAGTTCCAGTGCTTGGGAAAAGTTCATTTCTTAACTGCAGATGTGTGGTTTTACAAGCAGTATACATCATTAGCAAGGGAAGTATTTTTTCCACTGATCCATAAGAGTTTGTTAGCATAAAGTATTCTCAAAAAGTGTACCAATTGGTAATTGATAAATAAATTGGTTTGAAATTGAGCTTAAGGTACTTTCTGCCTTACACGGAAGTAAATGTTTCTCACCAATTTACAAGTTCCCCAAGCTGGATTTTTATGAGCTGTGCCACCACAGCAACTTGAGGCCTCCTTTCCAGGGACAAAGTTGAAAAGCACTTGGCAAGCAAGTGTGTCTGCTCTTGGAACTTTTACTAGTATTGCCATTGCGCATTCTGATTTCACCTTTTAACAGGACTGCCAAACTATATCTACAGGTATTTTTTGTGCTGCAAGCAGTTACATCAACTGAACATTTTAAGTATTATCACAAGAGCTCATGTTTCTTTCCTTCTTTCTAATCTGTGACAAAATGAGAGACTTATCTGTATACGTTCCTTCTGTTGTTATCAGTCCATGTTATTTCAGAACTTCCCTGTCTTCGCTGCTCCTCGCCGATGCTTTTGGGTGACTCATTTCCTGTGAGGGATGAACCAGCCATTTCCTGGCTATTGAACACAGGACTTTTTTTTTTTTCCTTCCAGTCTGTGTTGGAGTGGTGCGGATTAATCTATGGTTTGATTATAGCCCCCGAACTTACACCAGAACTGCAACTCTTCACTGCAGTCTTCTAAGATAATAAACTGCCAGGATGTGTTGCTTAGGGATCGTGGCTTGCCCCTGCTTACCTGGGCCATTGGCTCTGGTTTTTTTGGGCTGTGGAATTAAAATAATTAGAGCAATACAGATTTAATAGTGCCGTCTTTCCAGTCATTGCAACCCAGTTCTTCTCTTAATGCAACCCATTTCAGCTTATAATAAATGGAACGTTAAAAAAGCACCGTAGGGCAAAGGTACTGATCTTACAACACACATCTAAGCCCAGAAATTTTGAGTTATGAAGTGCTACCAAGATTGCATATCGTATTTGAGAAATCCAAGGAGTACCCATATTGTGTTTTTTGTGTTAGACAGAGGTTACTAGAAGACTGGGTCTGTTTCTGTATTGATTCTGTGCCTGTAATTCCAGCTCTTTCCTCCAACCTGTGTTTCCAATCTCCTCAGCCACTATTTATTCATACTTCACATTATGATTCTAACTGTTGTGGACAGCTTGCTTCAACAATGCCACCAAGTTAAAAGATTGTTTGGCCGTTGTAATGCCAGCCTGAGGTATCGCAACTCTCTCAAGAAGCTTTTTAGTGTTATTTTTTTAATTATTCTTTTAATCTTATTTCCCATCATTTCATTTGAATATTTAGATTCATTAGCCTGTCACATAGCTGTAATGTTTGGGAAGAAAAATCACACAATAGGGATTCTGCCTCTTGAGTCTGAATGTAGCACATGTTGTAGGGATGATCACTGAATAATTCATACCCTTGATGATTTATTCATGCCCAAAAGCTGGATACCTCCTCTGTGACTTTCCATTATCTCACAGAGCGCAGGTCCCTATTCACCTATACTCATCCAGGGGGTGCTGGCCACAGCCCTGGGTGGGCACAGGCAGCAGGGTGTCTGGGCCAAACAGGGCAGGTGTGCCTCAAAACCACTCCCCCGCGATGTTGCTGAAACATTTCTGCTCAACAACAAATGGGAAACTTGCCATTCCAATGCCATATACATCACCCTTGACACAGAAACTAACATGTCGGTACATTTTTTGCAAATTCTTCAGAAAGGAAGGTGGGCGAGCAAGCACGTTAAGCTCTTTTCCACCAGTACATGCATAGAGTGAGATGCTGCAGTCACGATGCAGGATGTTCTGGGCATGGAAAACAGACAAACAGGCCCTGAGTCTGCGATTTGATAGCGTAGAGCTGATCTTATTTGCCACGAGAAATTTCAGTTTTATTTTCCATTGTAAAGTTACAGATTCTGAGACAATTTATATAAACAAAGCAAGATTGTTTCCTACCCTCTCCGGAAACCTTGCAGGAAAGCCTGGACAAATAGCAGCAGTTCAGACTAATCTCTTTCCTGTCTAGTGTGGGCTATCAAAAAATACGCCTTTGGCAAAAGTTTGCAAGACCAGGATCTGAGTCTCCTGACCTAGGTGAAGATTTTGCAAGACACTCAAATTCCATCTGTCTAGAAAGCATGAAAGATGATTCTGTGTTTCAGCAAAGTCTCCTGACCCACAGGCAACACTACCCCTAGCTGGCTGGTATGAAATTTCCTAATTGTTTATCCTGTAATCCTCACTTCTTTTGTCCTTGGAATAGGCTCTACATCAGCATAATTAAAAATGTCAAACATGCTTGAGAAACTCTCCAAGTTACTAAAAATGAATGTGAATTTCCTCTCCACAGCCTCGCTTCATCTTTCCCTTACTCTGGCCTCAGCTTTACAAAGTGGTCCGTTTCCAGCCCTTCAGCATAGTTTGCATTCCACTGCCAAGAATGAACATTTATTTATACAAACAACCATCCTTACAAGCCCATCTCCGGGTGCTATCCTAGGGCAGGGAAATAAACATAATTTCTGTTCTCTTCTGTAGCTGCAGTTCTACACTTCTTTTTTCTTTATTCGGGGAAATTTTTTTTCAATGAAAGATTAGCGCAGTTCAGTTGCTTTCCTGTGCTACAAATCTGCTCAGAAACGGACTGGAAGGCTCTTTCATTTCCTTACAATGATTTTATTTTATTACCCTCTAATGATGGTGCCAGTTTCCTGATAAACCACTTAGGGGGTCTTGATGGCTCAGCAACAGGTTTTCAAAGAGGTCTTGCTCACGCTGGAACCTCGAGGGCTCTGCTTAACTCACAGAAACAGAAAGCCCTAGTGCCCGTTTCTCTCAAAAGCGCACCAGTAACCTGGTTTTCCCAAGTCTGTTATCAGGCTGCTGTGCTATACTAATTCTTCCAGCAGCGCAGCTGACATTGTAAGAGCGATCGAGGCTAAATGAAACAGCAGCTACCAGGTGAGCAGCACCGTAACAGACTGATGTGGACAGGGAGCCTGAAGCTCATGCATTATTTCTAAAGCTTCTCCATCGCTCACCTGTCAGGCAGAGGTATTGTTCACTGAAATGCTAGCTCATCACCTATGTCCTCTGTCGTCAGGTTGTCTCCCATTGCATCTGCCATCTAAATGGATATTGTACAGATGCTGGGTGGCTCCAGACAGGGGAATTTCATAGTCTGAGCACAGTTCATTTAAATGAAAAAAGGGGCCCTAAAAGAGATAGATACACCCATGCAGAGCATCTAGAAATTCTCCGTTAGATGCGTATGTCTGCACACTGCTCGCTCTCTTACTGTAAGCGCATTGGATTTTGCTGTGTGCGAGCCAGCTTCCATTTCTCAGTTGGTAGAATTGTTTGTAACTAAGAGTAATATTTAGATTGATAATGTTTACAATTACCTCCACCAGTGAATAAGATAAAGTGGTTTTGTTGAGAACTCTCTTACTTGCATTTCTGAAGCAACTTTCTAAGAAACGAAGCATTTAAGTAGTTTCTGAAGGATCCAGGGGAATACCTTCTAAAAAAGTAACAGCAAGATGATATTTTAGAATACAGTTGCAATGCTATCTTTTTAGGAAGAAGACACAGACAGCTTCTTTAGCTATATTGCCAAACCAAAGTCAATGAACCACTGCAAATGAATGAATTATGAATTTTTAGTGACTACTTTCCATGAATCATTACTGAATATTTTATGGATCTTGCTGCTTTCTTAGTAAGCTTACTGTTGCAAAGTTTGCAAAGGTATATTTACTTTTGCCTCAGTATAAGGTGTCAAACTTTTTCTTCTTTACTGTGATACACAACGAAGGGCTGATGTCCTTTAAGAGTATCCCTGTAACATGCCCGGGTATGTCCTCAGGTCTAACTAGCTACTGCTATATTCAGGAAGAGGAGCATAATTATAATTAGGCCTTGCACTGATTAGCTCATACAGTATCATCACAACTAATACAGAGCAGGAGAGAAAAACCTCACATTGAACATGCAGCTGGCAACATACCACTACCTCCTCCTCACTAGGCTTCCATTCAGAGCAGGATTTATTCTAATCTTGCAGGTTATAATATGCATGCCTGGAGCACACCAAAATGTATCCTTACTGGATTCTTCACAGGGCTTTTTTAAAAGTATTTTTCATTAAATTAGATCAGCAAATATACTGGTAGAAATTTCAGCAACGTTTGAAGAGGTGTCCTATCATCTAAAGGTATATGCGCACAGAGAGACATACATAAATACATATGTGTGTATGGCACAATATTGGCCATGTATATTCCTCTATATTTGAGTATGCAACACCTTGATTAGTGCAGTAATTCACCTGGAGATAAGGGAGAAACAAGTGACCCCAAAACAGCATG
Organism: Cariama cristata; assembly: GCF_000690535.1. Lineage (NCBI taxonomy): Eukaryota > Metazoa > Chordata > Aves > Cariamiformes > Cariamidae > Cariama > Cariama cristata. The sequence continues at coordinate 8,331 of NW_009605009.1, forward strand.
AAGTGGCACAAGGACAGAAACAGAGGCATACCAGCTCTATTTTGGAACTGGCAAGATTGTGCTCCCTCTCCTCCTTCCCAAATACTTCTTTTTGATGTAATGCATGCAGTTTATAGGCACTTCAGCAGCACAGCTGAATTAAAGTCCTTGTTTCCACATTGATTCAAGAACCAATATGTCCAAATACATCTGAAAAAGTAAGAGGACTGGCACACCAGACTGCTGTGTGCCTGCCATGAGGCCCGCATTGTCATACAGGCTAATAAAGACATCATTTTCTCAGGGCTTCAGCTCTATTAAACACAAAGCTCCAAATGATTTCCTACTTGGATCAAAGATGTGTTTGTTCCAGTGCCACTTAAGTTTAAAAGGCAATACTGGGAATGAATGAAATCTCCCCAGTGGCAGCTGCTGAGGTTCAATTGGTTTGTCAGTGCCATAATTATGCAGCGGACGTCTTCTGTTAGCTGGCCCATATGTTCCTGAAGGATGTTATGCAATGGAAACAGTGCAAGGAAGCCTTGCTCCCAACGCTAAGGGGCTTTTGTGGTATGAAGACTTGCTTATGTTTCGGATGGTGAAAATATTAAGAAATGTTATGTTCTGATTTCAGACTTAGGAACAGAGTTGCTCTTACTTGATCAAACCAGATGGAAGCATATGAAAAGAAACAGTGGCCTACATCCAGAATCCTAGAACTGCTGTTTTAATACGGAGACTGACCACTTTTAAATATTATTTATATAGTTACAGCTGGCCTCTGAAAGTGAGTGCTCCCCTTGGCTAACGTGAGGAGCTGTCACCGTGACCGTGGCAGGGTTTGGTGTGACCCTTGCTGCTGAGAATAAATGTGGCTTCTCGTCCAGCCAGCCACCGCTGCACAGCCCATCCACCTCTTCCCCACAGCATTTCTCATCTTTGTAGGTTAGGGTCTGGATGCTGGTGAGAAATATCTGCTCGTTAAATAGCTATCTGCTTGTCTAGTAGATTGTACAGCAAATATTCTGTGTAACAGACATGAGTTTGTAGTAAGAACTCCAGAGTATTAAATTAAGCATTAAAAGAACATTAAGACATGAACCTGCAAAATGTGAAGTCAGGGAGAACTGAGAGCACTTGAGATCTCAGTTGCCAAAGGAACAAAAGAAACATGATATCCTTTAGAACGTTTAATATTTAATTTGGTAAGATGCTCAGATACTAGGGCAGCGAATGCAAAGAGCCAGGACAGAGAGCAGCGTGGAGGGGGTGCTTTATGTCAGCCACGGGGTGTTAATGGGTGTGCCAAAACAGAGGCACAAAAGGCAGCTTGTTTGCAGGACTCAGTTTTCTGCAAAGGTACCTGGTCTGCATACGTGCCGTGCATTTTGTCAACACCATTTAAGTAATGTATGTTCTTGTTAAGAGCACAGCATCAACATTGTACAAAAAGACTCCTAATGATCGGGCTAGCTAGAAAGGAAAGGACCAGTGGCACATCTTAAGTGCTGGAGATCTGTCGCTGACTGACTCCCTGCTATTCATGTACTGCAAGCACCTGAGGCCAACAGGATGATTCTCAGGAACTGAAACAGTCTTCCTACAGAGCTAAGTTTAATTCAGAGGGGCATTGTCAGCTAAATTTTCTTGCTTCAAGGTCAGGACTTAAAAAAAATATGTAACCAATACTTCATTTATTCTGAAAATACTTAATTTCATACTGCGAGCTGACCAGTTACTTCTGCAATGACTAGAAGTCAGCTAGCAAGATTCTTCCCTCTTCAGTTTTGTCATGAGGACTTAAGTACACATGTGGTCACCAAAGGAACAAAAAGGATTTTATGTAAACAGAGCAGCACGGCTGTGGCCATGACCCAGTCCTCTAACAGCCAGGCCTGCGTTCCAAAGAGCTTGGCCATGCACAGATAGCTATTTCGAGGTACTCGTTCAGGCTTCAGGGAGGCAGCGGCCTAGGTGATTTTCTAAGAAGCATTCACTGATGCCTCAGTCATCTGAGAGCATCTGCTGGAAGATCCAGTAAGAGACAGCTGAGTTTATGCTGCAGGCTTGGAGAAAGTTTCCAAAGTGTGTTTTCAGAAGTGCCTTTTGTGCACTCAGGGCAATTTCAGCTGAGGACTCCAGATCCAAACCCACCGTTGGCTCAAATTTTGCTAGAATATATAGAGCGGGCTTAATGGTTTGCTCTTGCTTACACTTTGGAAAGTGTGTTATCACTGCTGGAGGACAAGGGTTGGCAACCTCTTACAGTTACTATGCCAGAGTGTATTTTAATTTTCCAAATTAGCAGCTAGGTGTGCCAATGCTGGGTTTTGCTGCCTCTCCAAGAGGCAAGATGCCATCCATCTGTGGTATTTTTCATCTGTGAGGCTCTCAACTCCTGCTGAAAAAAATGAAGAAGTGGGCGACAGAAACTGGGAGCCACTGCCTCTTGCTCATGCCTCTCCAGATACTGCCAATCCCAGCTACTGCCTCAAGCATGCCGTTCAGAACCTATAAAAATTGAGTGCAGATTCAACTGTCAGGGCAGTCTTTTGCTTATTGCTTCCATCCCATGCAAGGGATCTTCAGGTTGCTTTAAAATCACTTTTCTAAATAGCTAACACCTTTTCTCTCCCTTCTTTCTTAGGCTTCCCTGTCCTCTAGCTGCTAGTGAGATTCTTGTCCTTCTGCAGACTGCTGTGCTCCATGGGAGGCTTCCTGAAGCATCTTGTGTGACCTTGGAGGAGGTAAGGGACAGCGTGGCACTTCAAAACAAGGACAACAGTAGAAAATTAAATAGGAGCAAAGGCTCCAAAGGTGGGAAGCCTGCAAGGCTCCCAAATGTCTTACCAGCATTGCCAGATATCGTGAACTAATGGATTTGCCTGCAGCCAAAAACCTCCGGTGCTGCTTGGTGAGATGTGTTTTGTGAGGGACAAGCACCTTTCCTTTACATGGGCACTGCACCCTGGGTTTCCCTGTGCTCTCCCCGTGCCAGCTGTGGGCATCTGCATCTGCCCAAGAGACTGCAGCGGAGACTGTAAAAAGTGATCCCACAGAGAGGGAACTTTCCCTCCTCTGAAAGTTCCTTGTTTACCAACAGATTTATTTCTTCTACCTCCAGGGGCCGTTTACCATCACATCCTCAGAAAACCTCCATAAACACTTGAGATGTAAAAATGAGAGCTAGTTCCATGCCTGTTGCTAGCGAGACTGACTTCTACATACACCCCCAGACTGAGTCACCACGGATTTAAAAGTGCTTCTAAAAAGGTGAAATCCTCAAGCCTGGGAATGAGTTGAAGTGTTAGTCGTTAAAATTGTTCTGTATTGTAAAAAAGTAGGCTACTATGTCTTGTTGTGAGCAATTACGTCTAATTACAAGTTACAGATTCACCACAAATACTATTTAACAACAAATTTCTACCACACTTCATCCAGAGTGTGTTATGAAGTAACACATTACCTCTGGTTTGTGGATAAGTAATGTGTGATGCAGAACAGAAGGAAAGAG
>NW_009605009.1:11854-12531 GCF_000690535.1 Cariama cristata
TTTTGGCTCAGATCAAACAAGAGAGGAATGGATGCTGGGCCCCAACTCACAGTTCAGTGGTTGAAACTTTGGATGATGTGTCCTCCAGCTTACAACACTGGCTATTTTAGTTTAGCAGATGGTAGAAAAAATGGCTTGTGCCACATTATGATCTTAGTTAAACTTTAAAAGGCTGCTCAGAAATACATAAAACTGCAATAACCATTTTGACAATAAAATTAAACAAGCAAGATTTTCAACTTCCCCTTAGCAAGCTTCCAGACGGGATGTTAATTTTTGCTATTTGATATAAAAAAAACTTCCATCAATAGAACAGAGATCGAAAGATACAGTAACAGCCTTATCCCTGCCTCAAGGACTGCAAATGGAGAAGTTTCTGCACTTGGCTACGGCAACGCTATCGGTCAGCATTTTTATGATGTATTTTTAGCAGTAAGATAGCAAGTTTCCTATAAAGTTGGCACGTTGAGAGGTCAGTAAATCTGTGTTGAGGGCTTTCCACTAAATTTTCTTTCTCTGGAGCCCCAGGTGCAAAGGTTCTTTGGCAGGAATAAGGAAGTGCATGGGGACGGTGCCTTCACCCTAAATAGAAATGTAAGGGGACCTTGACCCCTGCGTTAATAGCAATATTTACTCAGCATCGGAGCCGGGGGCCGGGGCAGGGCTTCGGCGTGGGC
>NW_009605010.1:0-1860 GCF_000690535.1 Cariama cristata
CAGGCCTGTAGTTCTCCGGATCCTCCTTCAAGGATAGGAAGGACATTCACATAAAAAGTTGTGTTTCAAACACATGTCCAGGCAAACAGTAAGGATTTTATTTTAATAAAGGAATCATTTAAATACTTTCTTATCACAAGAAAAACCATCTCTATACACAGAAGTCCAAGGATGTATGTGTACTTAAAGTAGTGACCAAGAGCCAGAAGTATTTCTGGCACATTCTTTTGGTTTACCTAGGGTTTTGACCGCTTTAACAGCAGCTCAACATGTACCCATAAAACAGAATATTCTTTTCTTTGCATGTTTTTTTATTATCTATGCTGATTTAAAAAAATAAACAGCAAGTTGACGTAAACTAAAATCTATCGTAGTGTCTGCTTCCTTCTTGATTAATCTGAGTAGCACAACATGTCTTATTAAAATAAAGTAACAAAAAGATAACGAACAAAATGCTAGTTCATATGGGGTTAGTACCAGACCTGCATTGTTTTTATTAAAAGGGCAAAGGTGTTTTTTTTTCCTACTTACCAGACTGATGAAATTACCTATGTCCCCCTCCCCCCATTTTTAATCATAAGAAAATCACCCATTTCTTCCTACTACTCTACCATTCCTTAGAAGTTTGAAAAACTAAATATACATGACATTAAAAGCAACACCATCTTCATTTATGTCCCTCAATGTCCTAAATCTGCATTTCTAATGTCAATACAAGTTTTATTATAGTCTCCACAATAGATTTCTCTTTACTTGTCAATAAACATTAATTTATCTACTTTCTCCTGTAGTTAGTTATAAAAATAAACATAGGTAGTTGTGTATAAAGTTAGTTTCAAAGTCTGTTTTGATCTCACAAGTTGGTGATGTCCCTGAACTCCCATCAATGATAAATGAAAGAACTGGCATTTATCACCTCACAGGAACAGTTCATCACACCTGAATATGCATCTAATGACATACATGAAAAATAAAGTTGTCAGGCATTCTAATGTTGTCAGGTACAGTGACAGCAATTAGTATTTATCATGCAATTAGAAAACTCTGGCAATGGAAATACTTGCTCAAAATACAGTATTAAAAATTTTGAAAAACAAGCAGTTCTGACCGAATTATCAGGATTGTCAATTATGTTACTCTCAAGTATATTTAAGTGAAGAGCCAACAATACCTTTTCAATTTTCTTTTATACAAGTTTCACAGTTTTAAAATAAAGCTAGCATTCAATAGAGGTAAATTTTTTTCCAAGGCACTCACTTTTTCTCTTTATTACAATATTAGAGACACTGTAATTGTTTTAAAACACTTTTAAAGCATAATATTAATTAGAAATGGGCTTCAAATAAAAAGTAGTGTTTAAGTTTCACCAATTGACACCTCCGTTACTTTGTAACTTTTAAGTTAGGTCTCTCTCTGTTGTTGAAACACTAATTCTTAACATTTTCTCTCTAACACTTTCACTAAAAGAATTCTTTTCTACACTCCTGCATGTGACAAAAGAAAGTCTCTCTGGGATTTCTAAGATGCTTAAGGGAGATGAGAAATTTAAGACGTGTTTTATTTTATTTTTCTTATGTTGTGTCAAATATTGAAGACCTAAAGATAGATCATTTTAAAAAAGGCTTCTATAGCCAAGTAATGGCAGAATCATCACATTTCATTGGTTTTGCCAGAGAACACTGTGTTTTCATAAAAAAAAAAAAAAAAAGCACAACCACAAGCTATAGGGCAGTGTATCTGTCAATTCTAGGTAAGCACAACCAACTGCAGCCTGCACAACAAATTATCTTCCAATGCAGGCTATATATCACTATCCAAGTTTATTCTCATGTAATTGTCAGTCAACAACAGAAGGAATGG